>NC_038246.2:1683919-1824864 GCF_000004515.6 Glycine max | reverse complement strand
TGCAACTCTCTGAGGCGATGACAAAAAATGTGCGTTGTCAACACAATCAGCCGAAAGAATGGAATCCTATATCCAATTAGAATTAGTAGTATTATAATATTAAGGCTAACAAGTCAAAGGCCACCAAAGAGTTACAAGTGTCATATGCATGCATACATCATCGGCATGGCAAATCTTACCCTGCCCATGTTTTTCTTTTCTAAAGGGAATTAAAGATAATAACAAATAAAGGGCAATGCATGAGAAATGGAAAAAAGAGAGAAAAATAATTAAGGAAAATGATTGCGCTAGTAATTTAGATAGATATTTTACCGATTCCTTTGTCTATTGAGGTGATATAAATTAATGGTTTAATTTGATCCTCCCTTAATTACCCACTAGTATATGTTATAGTAACATGTAATATTAATTTTGGTTGTGAATGATATATATGGGTTGTGATCGAGGGTAGGTGATGTGGAGATAAGTGTTTATCCAATTAGTTTTCACTTTGGTCCCCGCATCAGATTCATGGAATAGGAAAACACTGGCAAGGGTCCGACAATCCTATGTGCATATGGCCCTTTGGGTATGGAAGGGATCGCTGACTCCATTCGAACACCATTGACACAGTGGTGACATGTCATGAAAATTAAAATGCTACTGTGTGATTTCATGAATGATCTCAACTACCCAGGGTATAAATTCTTTGGATGGCTGTTCCAAGCAATTGCAAAATCACGTTTACTTTGCGACAACCCTTGTTCATAAAGAATAATACTCCATTCAACTATAAATACAAATATCTAATCATTGATTAATGACGTTAGTTAAATTTATTTAATTTTCTTGATTTCATATAAGAATGATATTTTCTAAACTACCCTTAATCATATTTATCCGAGATTTATTTGGTTCCTTTAAAGTGAGAGAAATAATGTACGTATTTTGCGACAATCCTTGTTTCATACTCTCTCTATTCTAAAATATCTGTATTTGAAGTTTTTCACACATATTAAGAACAATATTAAATAAATTAGTTATTGAAATAGTAGTACATTAAATATCTTCACTTTTCATTAATACATGATTGGAAAATTGATAAGAGCAATATCTAAAAATTATTAAATTTATGTAATTTATTTAGAGTAAATTTGAAATAATTTTTTTAATATTTCATTGAACACTAAAAATACCAATCAATACAAAGTTTATTTTATTGTTAAATATCATTCCTTTTGGAAGGAAGTAAGTTAAGAATATAAAAGAGAAGAAAATACTCAGGTTGTTGTTTTTGTAGTCATAGAGTAGTTTTATCTCACGAACGGTGCACTAATTAATTATTATAAGGTGTAAATTTTAATTTTGATTCAAAATTCACATCGAAAACACGTAGATTATTAGTATAAGTTTTTTCTTAAAAAAATATTACCGACATAATTTCTAACTCATTTTTTTCAACACATGATTTTTTTTAAAACGCTTCAGTATAAAATAAAAAGTATTATAAATGATAATAAAAATGGAAGAGAAAATATAAGGTGAATTTAATTAAATTGAAAAAAAAATGCTTACAAAATTATAAATATGAATAAGATTCATTAAATAAGGATTAAGACGTCATCTTCGTGAGCCATGACAAATTTCAAGTAATAATAAAGTGTATTGAAAAAATATGTCTGAAAGTGTTATATTAAGATTCCTTAAGAATATAATTACGATACTTTTAACAATGTATAATGACCCTTTGTTAAAGAATAAAATATAAAATATGTAATAGAAATACAATATTTAATGAATCAAAAAAAGTTGTTCTTTATTAGAAATCAAATTTTATTATTCATTATTTAAAATTTAAATTTTAAATTTTAAATTCATTGATATATTAAAGACACTCATTAACACTTGTTATTTATGAAAAAAGGAATAAAATAAATATCAACATGCATGAATGTAAAGTAAGAATTTGGTGGAAGGTATAACTTAAGAATATGGTAAAGATGAAATGGATCCACCTCCATATGTTTGGTTAGGTCAAGATGAGAATTAGAGATCATTCTTACAACGTAAGAATAAACATTCTATGAAGTTACGGAATCTGAATTCTATTTCACTAAAATAAAGGTATTAGAGAGCTAGCTTAATTCATTATGCTAGTTTTTCAGTTCCAGGGTTATTTTTGAGTCATTGTTTTCCTCAATGGGAAAAAATTATGCTAGAAGACATATAGCTCAAATTAAATTTTTCATTACCGTAACATTACACTAAAATTAATTAAGGCTTTGTCACTTATAAATTCATAAATTGATATTTTGTTTGTATCACTTGTAACATATACTAAACATAAAAGAATGGGGCCATTATTTATATTTTTGTCACTCCAAACAAAGCTTAAGAATGAACATTTTAAATCCATTATATTTTCTATTTTCACTTTTATTCCTTTAAAATAATTTTATCCAATCATACATAAGGAAAGAGTAGACTCATTGTTGTAATTTTCACAAGATTTTTAGCATGGGTCATAGTTCCATTGGTTATTCGTACGATGGCCCAGGGCTAGCTAGCTCATGATTAGAATAAGCCTTAAAATTAATTAAAAATATATATAATTGTATAATTTTTTGTTATAAATATACAGATTCAAATTTTTGTTTCATTTCTCTTTTTATCTAAATTAAAATGTGATAAGTAATTAGAAATCTCTCTCTCTCTCGGTTATTTGTTTCTTTTTTTAAGATATTTTTTATATTCATAAATCTATGTTAAATAAATTTTCAACTAATTATGACATATCAATATATATAATGTATATGATAATAGGCTTTAAATGTTTGTTTTTTTAAACAAGATAAGATAAGAAACATAAACAAAAAATCAAATCATAAAGAAAATAATATTAAAAGTTGATATATTTATAAAGAATAAAAAATATATATAAGTTTTACATTGAAATGATGAGAAAATAATAATTATATACTTTTTAGGTATTATCTTGAGTAGTAAAACCTAAAAGAGATAAGACAAGAAGAGAGAGAAAACATACATGTAATAGAAAATATACATGATGTGATAGAAATATAAAAATAGAAGGAAAAAAACAATAGAGGAGTTATAATAAATAAAATTGTATACGATCATTATTTAAAAATAATATATACATATTGAGTGTATATGCTTTTTCTTTTAGGGAGTATCCTTATTTATAGATATTTGTGTGTGTACTTTTTTATGGGAAGACAAAATGATAAACAATAATATAAATTGAATATCAACTTTTGCTTCTAAAAAAAATGAGTGAAAAATACATCTTTTTATAGTTTGTTAAAATTATATTATTCACTTAATGCAACAAATATATCATTTTAATAATAAAATTATTAATTTTTATTTTTTATGCAATATGTACAAATTTTTTAATACTTATATATAAGGAACCTTATCTCATTTTGTCTCAGACTCATAAAATATCAAGGATGGTCTGAATTTCTTAGTATAAATTTATTGATTAATGACGACTTTATTATGGTTTTTTTTACTAAATAATGTAATTTAGCTTCAATTGTTTTTTCCTACGGTAGCTCCAAAGTTGTTAATTAATTACTAGAGCAAGTCTAAAAAAATTATTACAACACATATATATCCTATCGGACTTAATTACCCATTTAACAATTTTTTTAATTAGGATGTTTCTTTTTACATCCCATAAAAATCAAAATTAATATTTTTTCTTTTAGAAGTACAGAATGTGGATTGAGGATTGAGCTTACCAAAATAGAAAGGGAGTATTGTTTGATTTTTAGAAAGTGCAGGAAGCTTTATATATATATAAACTGATTTATTATTGGTAAAAAATATAAACTGATTTATTACGAATAAGCTGGAATTGAATGAGGCACATTCTGTACTTGTCAGTGTGTGTAATACGACCAGTATAGCGTAATATGAAACCAATAATAATGAAAACAAATGGGCCAATCAAAACCGTGAAGAGATTGATGACATATGCAGATTCACCAATCACCATTGTCATAATTACTAGCCTAAAAGTCGATCTTCACGTGAAGACTAAGTACTCATATCCGCTAACAGAATCCATCGACATGGATTTGCACATTGTATGATTGCGATCAATTCAAATGTGTATACCTTAAAACGTAAGCTATTATATACTTTACCTTATAATGCTTTTTAATAAGCGGCTTTGAAAAAGACTATTATCAGTATTATACTTAAAACAAATACTGACAAAAAGGTTCAAAATAATATCAGTATGGATATAACAAATAGTTTAATGGGCTATTATGATTTTATGAAAACAATGATTATTTATAATTAATAGTAACATATCATGGACATTTAAAGAAAGATAAATATAATAATAGTAACACAAAGCAACCACACCCCATTCTTATTGAGTGTAACTTTCCAAGATCCAGCCATAGTGACAGGTACCAGACCAACACAATGTCAGAGTTCTCCGCAAATACCATGCAACAAGAAGATGGAGAAGGTAAGCTTGAGCTGCAAATGTTGCCTCACCATCTGTCAACTGTCACCTGTACAACTCTGGCACGTGCCCAAGTGAAATGCACATGTGCCTTATCTGTAACTACACATGGCTTCTTTAACGTCATCACGAGAAAGAGCATGTACGTGTAGGGCTTCCCAATTAACAATGGAAGATGTAGGAGGCATGACATATAATCCAGTGTGTGATGGAGGGAGAGGGGTTGGGAAAGAAATGAGGGGTGGGGGTAGGGGGAAGGATGGAAGTAGGGTAGTAATTTCATATGAGGAGAGGGTGCCAAGAGCAACTGTGGCGGTGCTAATAGTAACTCCCTGGATTGTATTACAAATGTGCTGGAATAAGGCCCATCCTGCACAACTCTGTGGGTAATTTGCTTGGGGCACCCGCATTTGTTGGACACCCAACAACACAGTAAAAAGGCCGTGCATTATTAATAGAACACTTAAACCAACTTAGTTAATAGACACATTATGTCATAGATAAATAGTGTCGTTATATATAACACTAAAATTTTTAATTTATATTTAATGTACATGTAAATTTACATAATAAATTTTGTGATGATTATTTTTTATCTAATAATTAATTTGTTTACATAAATAAATTATAAATAAAAATCATAGGTTTAATATATATTTACATATGTAAAAAAAATATCAAATTTATTTAATTATCAATTGCTATAAAAAACATTTCAATACATCATTCAATTAAATATCATGTTTATTTAATTTTTAATCATTATAATAAACATCTAAATACACCATTTAGTTAAATATCAATTTTTTTAATTATCAAATTTTGTAAATAAATTAAATGAATAAAAAATTTCTGAAAAAACAATTTTTAAATTTTTTTACTATCATGATAGTATATAAACTGGATCGTTAAGGTCCTACTTTTGTGGGGTTCTAGAAAATTTTGTAAATAATTTTTAAAAAATTAATAATTAAGAGTTGATATTAAATTAAGGATATTTTTATAAAAATGTATTTCTTTATTTTCAAACAATATATATTTTAGAATTTTAGGTGTTTTTCAATTGTAATTTACCACATTAGTAGTTGTTTATTAGATTTAATGGGTATTGCTTTTTTTTTAATAAAAAAAACTAAATTTTAATAATTGATTTTGCATTGTAAAGTATAAGATTACTAAATTTTAAATAGATTTAAAAAATATATTTTATATATTGAAAAGCTCATAATATAATGTTTGTTTCTATTATATATAGAGATACTATTTGTTTATAACATAATGTGTTTATTAGTTCAATTGTTTTGAATGTTCTATTAATAAATCGTAAATTATATTTTTGAAAAAAAAATCATATGGGCCACTTAAGGATTGAGAATTCGTAGGTCCAATACGAATTGAGAGTCCGTATGGACCCATGGATTGACAATTCATAAAAAAAAAAAACTCATACGGAATATTTATCTGTATGAGTTAAAAAAAAACTCATACGACTTATCGATTCGTGAAAAAGTAAAGAATATTTTGACTCTTTTACTGTGTTGATGGATGTTCCAGCAAAAATACCAGATGTCCCTGGAAATTCCCCTCGGTGTGTTGTGTAAAACAACTAGTATATAACAGTATGTGATCAATAGTGATAGCAATGAAGGCCCAATTGATAAACATGTGCAGATTCAACAGTGCTATGCTAGCCTACAGTTTTCGCAGGAAGATTTAAGTACTCAGATTCCGCTAACAGAATCATTGACATTGAATTGCACATCATATGACGTGTAATTGTGTATATCTTCATAATCTTATATTTTGAGCCACATAGAACTCCATATTAAGCATATGTTAAATGTATATGACTTTATACTACAAATAGTCAGGGGAATATAAGTTTTAAAGTTGAACTTCAGCATAATCTAAATCGTATGCCAGACAGTGACAGATAATGTCTAGCAACCAGTAAATAGGCTTAATCTATAATCCTTTTTGTTGGAATATAATTGTGAAGTAAAGTCTCACATTTTATAGAAATAAAAAAATTAAATATCATATAATTGAAGAAAAGATCAATAAATTTGAATCTTGAGGTTTTAATTTAAAATGTAATATTAAATTCATTTATGTGATTATTCATGACTCATTGATATAAATCTCCTCTCGGTTGCACAACACTTGACATCCTCTTCCTCCACTTTCCAGTTTTTCCAATATTTTCTCGTTCTTTTTCCATTTTTCGCTTTTACCATATATTCCTCTTATCAAACCATTAAGGATTTAAAAGGACGTGACATTATGAACGAGAGTTCAGTGAGGATTCCAATAAAAATGTTAGCTTTAAGTTTTGGGGTTGCTAGTTTACGAATAAAAAAGAAAAAAAATCCATAATTATGGAAACAATGGTTCATAAACTGAATAACATAACTGTTCACAAGTTTGAACGAACTATTTTGTAGTCCCACATATGCCAAATAGTTCTATTCTTCCAGGTTCCATTGACTTTAATTAGAATGCATTTTAACAATTTGTCAAGCATTAGTCTCCTGTTTTAGTTCAAACTTCAACACTACAAGTCAGAATTTTATTATGTTCGATCAGTTTTAAATCAATGCTGTTAATGCAGGTCAGTCATTTCTTGTTTTTGGGTAATAACGGAGGTGCAGGTATTCTAGCTATCTTCATCCAAGGAAGTGATCTTAGACCATATGCTTTTACTTTATAATTCAAAATTGTTATTATCATCAACTATATATATCACATGGTGTTGAAAATATCAGTTGGGTTGTTCTTCCGTAATCTGTAACATGAATGCAATATAGTCACCAAAGAGGCTAATGCTTAGAGTACGTACAACAAATCATACGAAGGTGATAATAAGTGGCATAATTAGATAGATCCACAAACAACAAAAAAATAAAGAAAAAAAATTAAATGTGCCCCATATGCTGGCCATGCACGACCATGAATCTTAGTCTTGAAGAAAATGGTGGATACATTTTTTTTTTTTTTATATACTGACAAATATTAATTTTGTTAGTAGAAGAAATCGAAACTGTGACTTTTTTCTTGTTTTCTTTTTCCTTAATCATACATTAGATTTACCTTGCAAATAGGCAATTTGTTATAAATTCTTGTATATAAAAGAAAAACGGGTAGCAGATTGAATTGGCAGGGGTATCTATATGGATCTGATTACGAAACGAGAACAGTTAAATGTCAATTGAATAAAGATTTTGAAGCCTAACTATCTAGTTATACATACCATAGTTCACATTCAAATATTTGTATAGTTCTCTGATTAAAATAAAGTCATGGGAGTCCATCTATTAGCTTAGACAGCTTAAACTTCACTCTTTTTTTCTTCTTCTTCTAATATATGATAATATGCGACCAATATTAATGCTAGCAAATGATGGCCCGATGAAACTATGTAGAGGTGAGTTGAGCAATAGCTGAGAGATAACTTAAACATATTCATCACTGAGGCTAAAAGTTTCACGTCCATATTGAGTAATCAGATTCCCCTAATCAATTCAAGCGCGTAAACAGGCTTATGAGTTTTGTTGAAATTCAGGACTTAATTCAATCGAATTTGATTAGTTTAATTTGATTCGATTTTTACAATTTTTTATTCGAAATCCAACACAATCCAACCCATTTATGAACTTTGGTTCAATTCAAGTTATGGGATTATCCATTTAAATTTGATATTTTTCTTAGAAGTACTATTTTATATCATGATTAATTTAAATATCTAATATAATTAATACAATATTATCAAATGTTTGAAAGTAGTAATATTAAATCATTTAATATCATTAATATAATATTCTATAATAAACTAATGCCAATTAAAACAAAAAATTCTTCAACGAGATTTATTATAATAGTCTAAATTACAACTATTTCCTACAAACTAATTTTTTGTAATAAATTTTGGTGTAACTAGATTTGTTATATCTAGATTTGCTGAAACAAATGAATAAAATATGATCAATTAATATTATAAACATGGTAGAAAAAATAAATATGAAAAAAAGATGAAATAAATAACAATATACCTGAAAGTAATATCTTAAGAAGTTCTAACATTATTAGTCCCAACACACTTTCAAGTAGTATTTAAAATCAAATCAAACAACTTTAAAATTTTTGATTAGTTTTGATCAATTCGATTAAGTTTTAATCGGATCTATAACTTTAAACTCATGATTCAATCCGTATATGAACGATTTGATCGATTTGATTTGGTTTTGATTCAAATACATAAATAATATAACACAAACTGTTCGGATCAATTTGGATCAATTTAGATTAGCAGGTGACTCGTATTTGTGAACACCCCTAAGTCAGCCATAAATCTTAAGATTTTTATCCAAATAAAACTCTATATTTTACACATGCATGTTTAAACTTGAAACATATCCACAAATAAAGGGAAAATAATTAGTACTCCTTGGCATCTAAAAAAATGTTAAAATTGAGCTTAAGATAATATAAATAGCAACAATCAGACGGTGGCAGATAGATGCCTAGCAACCTTAATCTGTGGTCCAATCCTCTGTATGCCGAAAACCGTCTGCTGCTTCTGTGGTCCTTGACGCGTTATTCCACCACTTTTTTTCTGCATATTTTCACTGCTTTTCTATTTTTGTCTCTTCCCTAACTGATTTTACCATATATTCCCCCTTATCAAATCATCATAGATCTAAAGGAACGTGAAATTATGGTTGAGATGAATGAGTATTCCAATAGCAATGTTTAGCTTTGAGTTGAGGGAATAGATATTTTATAAATAAATAAAAAATCCATAATTATGAAAACACTAGCTACATAAATAAACGAAACAACAAATATTTACAAGTTAGAACGAACAATTTTGCAGTCCCAATTTGTTCTAGCCTTAGTCGACCTTAAAAATGCATTTTAATTTTTGACAATATACCTATTTTATTTCTTTTTCATTCAATCAAGCAGAATTTCAGTTCAAACTTTAACCCATCAAGTCATAGTCTTTCTTTAATTTAATGTTGTTAATGCAAGCTGGTCATTTTATGTTCGGGGTTATATATAACAGAAGTGCATGTCTTCAATCTTACGTACGAGGAAGTGATCTAATCATGTGCTATTGTTTTTTGGTTCAACTTTGTCTGTTCACCAAACGCGTACAAGACTTAAACTATCCTGTATGTGATGAGTTTGAAAACATTTGGATCAGTTACATTGTTCTGTACTTTGAAATTATTGTAACTGCCGAAGAGGACTAATGTTAGAGCATTACAAACTATATCATTGTGATGAGATGTGGAATACATAGACGGATATGGACAAAAATAAAATATGCCTCATGCACGACCATGAATCTTATTCTTGAAGAAAGTGTTGGATTCATTAGATTTACCTCAACAAATAGGCAACTTGGTACAACACATACAATGCAGTACAGAAGCACAAATATAGGGAATCAAGTTAAATTTTCCTCTACGATCTTATTCTGTTTCTATTATGACATCTAGGGCGACAATACAATCCTCACCACTATGAAACAACTTATATATAGCCCTTTAATGGAGCTCAGTTTCCACATAGCCAAGTTTAAAAACTCTTCACATATAAGCTGCATTACTTAGCAGTTAGCACTATTTTGCTTTAGCTATAAGTGTTCTAGCTAATCATGGACCTAATCACTAGTATGGTAGCTGAAAGGCCTGTGGTGATCTTCAGCAAGAGCACATGTTGCTTGAGCCACTCCATGACCACACTGATACGTAGCTTTGGTGCAAACCCTACTATTTATGAGCTTGATGAAATGACAAATGGGCAACCGATTGAAAGTGCGCTGCTTCAAATGGGGTGCCAGCCAAGTGTACCAGCTGTTTTTATAGGACAAAAATTCATTGGTGGATCTAAAAGGGTCATGAGTCTGCACCTTAGAAATGAGTTGGTGCCACTGCTCATAAATGCCAGGGCTATATGGATTTGATGCAAAGGTAATTTCTACTATAACTACCAATTAAACAAGAGAACAGTGAAATGTCAACTGAATAAGGATTTTGAACTCTGGCTATCTGGTTATACATGCCTTAGTTCACATTCAATTCGGAGATGTCTTTAGTTCTCTGATTAAAATAAAGTCACGGTGGTCTATCTTAAACTTTATTTACTCCGTATTTTTCTTCTAGTGCAGAAGCATGTCATGTGATTTCAGCCCTTATATATATGACTACCTTTTTTAAAAGAATATATAAAATGAACATTTGGCATGTATTACTTTGATTGTCTTTTTTTTTCTTTTAATGTTCATCTCTTCCATTTTACCAAAAACAGGAAAGTCCATAATATATGTAATATTGAGCTCCTCAATAAAATGTTATTTGAATAAACTTCATCATAGCTGACAGGTATGTTACAAATCAAAATTAGGCCTATAAATTATTTCTGATAAAATCATTTAACCATGAGCAATATGCATTTTTCGACTATGACAAAAACGTACTTTATGCATGCTATGATATTTGAAATTGAGATTTTCTAATATACTATAACAGTAAAAAAAAGAAGCATTAAAATATGGAACATGGATCTCTTGCATGCCAATCAGGTTCATGCTTACGTGTATTCTTGTGCAACAATAATTAGCATGCGTGAACCTAGCGGCAAATGTATATATTATCTTCATCTTTCACTTTTCCTTTTTGAATGATGATGTCGCAGGTGTTCTGATTAAATAAGGATGCATGATACACAAAACCTGTACATAAACGTAGGGGAGTTCTTCAATACAGTGTTGTTAAAATCAGAATGTACTAATGACTTAGAAAGGATATGGACAGAACATATCATAACATATAAAACTCTCATATATATATATATATTAGAGGTTAAACTTTTGTGTTCACCAAACGCCAATGTTAAACTTTTTGGTTGGATTGATTTTTTTTCTTTTCCCTTGAGGGCTGGGGCCTTCTTTTAATTTACAAAAGTGATAGGAATTTAGTCCTCACCGCTCCATATTATGACAAATTAGGATTTCCACTAGGTTGCATAAGACACGTGTACGTTCTCCTAACATTTTGAACGTCGTCTGGAATAATTATTTCCTTTCAGTGAAGAACACAAATTGAATGGATGCTTGTATAGTATGACAAAAGGTTAAAGTGAATTAACGGGTATATCATTTCAATCCCAACAGAGAAGCCATTCTTTGTAGCTTCTAGAAAAAAAATTAAGTATAAAACGGAAGTCTCTCTTAGTAAACACGAAAGCAAATGGTCAATAAAAGTTGTTAAATTTTCTAATCCAAGTCTTCTTCAATTGTTCATATTCCATGTAAACAAAATAGTTGGCTAAGAATTTCATCATGTGAAAACAAGGAGGAAAAAACACAGAAGGGTACTGCTAAATTCCCCTGCACTTATTTTAACAATATTTTGTATTTTGTCGATAAAAAAATCCAATATTTTTATTTTATTTTATTGAAAAGCTGTTTTAACAATATGTTAACACGTTTTCAATGATTTAGACTTATCCATATAGTTTTCACAAATGCAGTGTGCAATTTAATTATCGTACGTATTAATATTCCGTGAGAAATTGGCAATTGCAAATATTAGATAGATCGAGCTATAAACTATACAAAGGCACATTGCACATAGCCACGATCATGGGTTTTATACAATGAGGCAGCAATCAAAGAGGGAATATTGGGAATCCACTAATGACAAAACGTACCTTTAGAACATTTACATGCACAAGTATCCAGTGTCATCTCCCAGACTAATTAAACCAACTGAAGCTAATATAAATGGACCTTCTCTAGAGCTCAAGTTCAAAAGAGCAAAACAAAAATTCTTCAAGCCGCTAGCTTTTACCTTAGTTAAGAGTTAACCAACACTTACTCCTTCTAAATACTCAGATTTTGCAGCAATGAACTGCTGACAAAGCCAGTGGTGATCTTCAGCAAGAGCACTTGTTGCATTTTTTTATTGATAAATGTTAATTTGTTAATTTTATTATGAATGTCAATTGAGAGACTTTGAACCTCTAATCTCTTCATTCTTTCTTTCGCCCTTTATCATTTTTCAAACCACTGAGTTAACCTTATAACATCAGCACTTGTTGCATTAGTCATTCTGTGAAGGCTCAGATGCATGCAGTTTTGTTGCCAACCCTACAACCGTTATCGAGGTTGACAAAATAGCAAATAGACAGGACACTGATTCAGCTGTACCAGCAGTGTTCATTGGAACAACAACTAATTAATAGGTGGTGCTGATGAACTCATAAGCCTCAACGTCCAAAACAGATTCACCACTGACACTCTAGGTTAGTTTTGTAGTAGAAAAATATAATAAACAAAGAAGAAGAGAGACAATACAATGTGGAGGAAATATAATGATTTTTTCTAAATCAAATTGTTCTCAGCAACAATATAATATATAGCAAAACAGAAATTAATCACTTATTAATTTTAGGAAAACTGAAAATTAAAAGTGACTTGCTCCTAAAGTATAAGAATCACTTATTAACTAAATTACTCCATAACTGAAACAAATAAAAATAAAATATGTAGTTACAAAAGTAATTTAAAGAAATTTAAACACTCTTCCTTGCTTTAGGAACTGTAAACTCCAATTCTTTGCCTGAAGAGTTCAAATTTGTTGATAGGTAGTGACTTTGTAAATATGTCAGCCAGTTGATCTTCAGATTTTTAGTAAATTAAGTTCACTTCTCCACTTTGCTTCATCTCTCTCAAAAAATAGAGCTTGTCGAAATGTTTAGTCTTCTCATGACACACTCGATTGTTTGTAATAGCAATGACTACCTGGTTGTCAACAAAAATTTTAGTTTTGTTTTTGTGTATCATAGACATCTCCTTCTCCATTGCAAATTTTCATTTTGAATCTTGTAGTGCTTCCTCACAGCTAGTAGGTTCATAAATTGCTACATTACATTTTTGATAGATGTCGGACAACAGCCTTTTTCCTCTAATTGGAAGGTCATCTTCTAATTCATTCTGCATAAGCTCTGTTGTTTGCTCTCCGGGATGATTGTCTCCACTATTGAGGAAAAACCCAACTATTTGTGAATTGTTCCAATCCCATTTCTAACCTTCATTGAAGTGCACATCTCTAGTGGCTGTCATCTATTTAGTTTGAGGATGACAGACTTTGTAGGCTTTTGAAACTGAACTGTAGCCCACAAAGATGCCCGAAATTGCTTTCTTGTCAAGTTTGTCACACTTAACCTATGGAACATGAGCAAAACAAACACAACCAAACACTTTAAGAAAGGTTAGTGAAGGCTTAAACTCATACCAAGCCTCAAATGAAGTTTTATCATTCAAAGCCTTGGTTGGAAGCCAATTTTGCATGAAAACAGTCGTATTAGCTACCTCTGCCCAAAATGTTTTAGGCAGCTACATCTCATGCAACATGCACCTAGCCATCTCCATCACGGTTTTGTTTCTCCTTTCACTAACTCCATTTTGCTCTGGAGTGTATGGAGCTGTGAGTTGATGTTCAATGCCAGCTTCTTCACAGAATTGATTAAACTTTGCTGAAGTATACTCCTTCCCATTGTCTGATCTTAGAAATTGAATCTTGCAGCCACTTTGGGTTTTTATCATGTTCTTGAACTTCATAAATACTCCAGCCACTTCATGCTTGAATTTTAAGAAAAAAATCCAGCACATTCTTGTAAAGTCATCTATGAAAAGAACAAAGTAGAGATTACCTTTTAGTGATGATGTTCTTTGAGGTCCTGCAACATCAATATGAATTAGCTGTAACTTTTGAGAGGCTCTCCAAGCTAATTTTGAGAATAACTTTCTGATTTGTTTACCAAATTGACAAGCATTACAATTTGATAAATTATAAGAAAATTCTGGTAAGCCTTTTGCCTAGTCCTTTTTTTTCATATCTAGCATTCTTTCAAGATGGCAATGACCCAATCTCTTGTGCCAGGGTTCCGTGGGTGTGACATGAGTGAAATAGGTTGCATGCTCCTCCTCTGTTGGATCAAATGAGAAACTTTTACCTCTTATTTTAACCTTTAGAACTTCCCGGCTAGCAACGTCACAAATAAGACAATGTTTATGTTCAAAGAACAATTTAAATCCCTTTTCAAGCAATTGACCTACACTTAGCAAGTTTTGGTCAATTTCAGATACATAAAGAACATATGATATTATTTTGGTACCTGAACACATTCAAATTGCAATGGTTCCTTTTCCTTTTGCAGAAATATAGTCACCATTCCCAATCCTGACCTTTGAGACATTAGTTGGCTTCAAATCCTTGAATAGAGTCTTATCATACGTGGTTCATACAACCACTATCAATCAACCAACATTCAGAAGTGCTCCTCATCGAATAACATGTTGCAGCAAAAATATAATCTTCTTCATCTTGCTCCACAACTTGGGCATTGGCTTTAGGTTGCTGAAATTTGCTTTTACAAATTACAGCTTCGTGTCCAAGCTGATTGCACTTACTGTACTTTGCATATGGTTTTCTCCAACACTTGAATGGTGGGTGACCCAATTTTCCGCAATGTTGACAAGGTGGGTAATTTTTCCTTTTTTCCTTACCTTTATTTTGGTTGTTTGCACCATTTTCATTGCTTGCTGGCTGGTTCTTCTTGAAATTTTTCTTTCTGCTGTTCTCAGAGTCATGATGCTTGGCTTGAAGTGCACCTTTAACCACACGATCTTCTCTCATCAGTCTTCATTGTTCTTGGGCTTGCAAAGCATGTACCACTTCTGCCAATGTGATCTTAGATAGATCCTTTGTGTTCTCCAATGAGACTATAGATGCTTCATACCTCTTCGGCATCGTTACCAAAATTTTTTCAACTATTCTGGAATAAGCAAAATTACCACCTAGATAAGTCTTCACTCTGATTATTTCTCTTGATACTAATTGTTAATTTTGTAGCAGAAAAATATAATAAACAAAGAAGAAGAGAGACAATACAATGTGAAGGAAATATAATAATTTTGTCTAAATCAAATTGTTCTGAACAACAATATAATATATAGCAAAACAGAAATTAATCACTTATTAATTTCAGAAAAATTGAAAATTAAAAGTGACTTGCTCCTAAAGTATAAGAATCACTTATTGACGATTAATCCATAACTGAAATAAAAAAAAATATGCAGTTACAAAAATAATTTAAAGATATTTAAACACTCTAGATAACATGCACAAACAGATAGCAAAGTACTTGAATTCAATTCCGCTAGCAGAAATCTTTGACATTGATTTGCAAATTTTATCACTGCAATCAATTTAATTAAGGACCATAATCTAATAGTTTGGTCCACGTAGAACTCCATATTTTTCACATGTTTAAACGTATTATTATCGTCACTAATAATCAGGAGAATATACGTACTCCTTCACATCTTAAAAAAATTTAAAATTAAACTTAAGCATAATGATTTAAATAACAAGTAGCAACAACCAGACGATGACAGATATAATGTCTAGCAACCTTAATGTGGTCCAATTTTGTATGCTGAAAAACGTATGCTGCTTCTGTGATCCAATAATCCTTGATGCGCTCTTCCATTACTTTTTTTCGCATATTTTCACACCTTTTTCTATTTTTGTTTCTTCCTTAACAGCTTTTACTACATATTCCCCTTATCAGATTATCCCAGGTCTAAAGGAACGAGAAATTGTGGTTGAATTGAGTTGAGTGAGGATTCCAATAGAAGTGTTAGCTTTGAGTTGTGGGAATAGCTCATTTATAAATAAAATAAAAATCCATAATTATGAAAAACACTAGTTTGATAAATAAACGGAACAAGAACAACATATGTTTACAAGTTAGAACGAACAATTTTTCAGTCCCAATTTGTTCCAGCCTCTGTCGACCTTAAAAATGCATTTTAGTTTTTGACAATATACTTAGCTATTTTAATTCCTTTTTCATTCAATCAAACAAAACTTAAGTTCAAACTTTAACACGATAAGTCATAGTCTTAGATGATCTTATTTTTTAATTTATCAGTACGTGCTGTTAATGCAGGCTGGTCATTTCGTGTTCTAGGGTTATAAAGAAGTACATGTCTTCAATCTTACACACGAGGAAGTTCTCTAATCGTGTGATATTGTTTTAGTTCACTACTTCATGTCTGGTCATCCGATACAAGACAAACTAGTATGTGATTTGAAAACATGTAGACTATTTAGATTGTTCTGTACTTTAAAAGCAATGTAACTGCCGAAGAGGAGTAATTTTAGAGCATTACAAAGTACAAACTATACCACTGTGGTGAGATGCATGTGGCATAATTAGACGGATATGGACAAAAATAAAATATGCCTCATGCACCACCATGAATCCTATTCTTGAAGAAGTCTTTGGATTCATTAGGTTTACGTTTACCTCCACAAATAGGCAACTTTTTTCTTTTTCTTTTTTTTATCAGCAAATAGGCAACTTGTTACCAATAGAACACATGCAATGCAGTACAAAAGCGCAAATATAGGGAATTAATCCAGTGAAATTTTCCTCGACGATCTTATTCATTTTCTATTAGGCCACCTTCAAAGGTGCTACTTATATTACTTATGCTTACCAATGAAGCACTGATACTTAATATTATCTTGCCAACTGGAGTTGTACTTGTACATATTAAGCATCTCTTAGAAAGTAGGTTCTTGTTTAAACATTCGGTTCTTAATTAACTTTTTTTAAGTCATTTAATATTAAAAAACTAATTGATAAAAATTTGTTATATGAAATTTATAATTAAGGATGTGAGATTATTTATAGGACTCATTTAGTAAAATTTGTAGTGTTAAGTTGAAAAAAATAGTTATTATTTTTTATATGTAAGAATCAAAGATAAATATCAAGAATTTATAATAGTTCATACACTCTATCAAATTAATTGAGTTAAAATGAAAAAAAGAGTTATGTTGTAAAATATAAAAAATTAGTGATATATAATGGTGGGACTCGATCACTTAAAATGTGTAAAAAAATTAAAGAGAAGTGCTGAAATGGAGATGCTCTTGTGATATCTTGGGCGACAATACAATCCTCACCACTATGAAACAAGTTATATATAGCCCTTTAACGGAACTCAGTTTCCACATAGCCAAGTCCAAAAACACTTCATATATAAGCTGATCCATTATCTAGCATTATTATTGCTTTATTAGCTATAGGTGTTTTCTAGGTGATCATGGACCTAATCACAAACATGGTAACTGAAAAGCCTGTGGTGATCTTCAGCAAGAGCACATGCTGCATGAGCCACTCCATCAAGTCACTGATACTTAGCTTTGGCGCAAGCCCCACAGTTTATGAGCTTGATGAAATGACAAATGGCCAACAGATTGAAAGGGAACTGCTTCAAATGGGGTGTCAGCCAAGTGTACCAGCTGTGTTTATAGGACAGCAATTTATTGGTGGCCCCCAAAGTGTCACGAGTCTGCATATTCGGAATGAGTTAGCACCACTGCTGCTCTAAATAATTAATATGCCAGGGCTATATGGATTCGAACCAAAAGTAATTAATTTCTACTAAATAAAAAGATTTTGAACTCTGGCTATCTGGTTATATACATGCCTTTGTTCTCTTACTAAAATAAAGTCACAATGCGTGGTCCATCTCATCTTAAACTTTATTTATTTCATATTTTAGTTTTCTTACTAGAAAATATTATTAGCAGTGTTATTGGTTTGAATTGGATCAATTATTAATTTTAGTTTTCTTATTAGAAAATATTAAATAAATAATAAGATATATAATAAACATTAAAAATATCTAATATCTCATCTACAAGTTATTAAATAGTTAATATTAATAAAATTCTTTTAATATAGACTATGTAAATCGTTTGATAATTTCATTTATATACCTTTACTGAAATTGTTAATAAATTATTATCTCTAACTAATCTATTTTTATAAATAAGTACAACTATAAGTGTATGATAATTTTATAAATATAGAAGACATAAAAATATAAATATGAGTAGTATATATTGTATTAAATTTATAATTTTTATAGACAAATGTGAGTTCAATTTCAATCGGATTGATTAGTACAATCTCAAAATCAAATAAAAAATCTAATTCAATCTAATTAAAAAATTTGGTTTTAAGTTTATTCCGTTTTTAATTTTTTAATTGGATCTTTCAGTTTTTATTGGATTCAATTGGTTTATATATGAATACTCTTACTGAGGTGTCAGAACTTCTGACTTCCTATTCAAAAAAAAAAAACTTCTAACTTCCTTTTTTAAAAGAATATATAAATGAACATTTGGCATGCAATTACTTTGATCATTTTTCATCTCTTCCATTTTACCAAAAACAGGTAGTTCTATATATTTAAGGAACCGGAAATTTAAATGGCTTATTAACATTGTATTGTTCTCTTTCATCTAATTTGAGATGATGTTTCACTCAAGTAATCTGCATGATATTTTGTTGTATGTAGTATAATGTTAGTTGGTTAGATGGGGGATTAGCTGATAGCCTTAGTTAGGTAGTTATTTTTTGTTATTATGTTAATAACAGATGATATGTATGTTAATTCTGTTTTCTGTTAATAAAATAACACTAATGCTTTCTGTTTTTAATTTCTGTTTCCACAATCAATTCATCTTCTTGATTGTAACATATTTTAATGTAAACATTTATTATCCAGATTACTAACAAACCACAATTCTAATTGAAGAACTCTAAACACCTCAAGAACATCTAAGTTCTGTCCTAAATTTTACTTGAAATTTCATCTCGGCTGACATATATGTTACTACTCAAAAGGTGTAATTTATGATAAAATCATCTAACCTAAGCTTATATGCAATTTTCAACTATGACAGAAATGTACTTATGCAGTGATATCTGAAATAATATAGATGAGTAGAAAAAAGAGGAATTGATGTATATATATATATATATATATATATATATATATATATATATATATATATATACACACACACGGAACATCGATCTGTTGCATGCGTACGTGTTCCAATCAGGTTCATACTTACGTGTATTCTTGTGCAACAATAATTAGCATGCGTGAACCTAGCGGCAATGTATATATTATCGTCATCTTTCCGTTTTCCTTTTTGAATGATGATGTCGCGGACTACTCTTAGTTGTTCAAAGTAAATAAGAACGCATGATGAACAAATCTGTACATAAACATAAGGAGTTCTTCAGTACAGTGTTGTTAAAATCAGAATGTACTAGTAATGTCTTAAAAAGGATATAAACAAAACATCTTAACAACCTAGAAAACTCTCATATTGTTATCACTATTAGAGGGTTATAGTTAAAACCCTTTCTGTTCACCAAACACCTATGACCAATCTTAAACTTTTTGGCTTGGTTGATATTTTGCTCTCCCTTTGGAGCCTGCTTTTCAGTCCTCACTGCACCCTTTCTCACAAAGTAGGATATTTCTACCAATTTGCAAAAGACACGTGTTCTCCTAACATTTTAAACGTTTGGAAAGAAAAATTAGTTCAATTCCTTTCAATGAAGAAAAAAAAAACTAATTGGATTCTTGTCTATTACGACAAAAGATTGAAGTGAATGGAAGGGTATCATAGGTGCGTGCTTGGTTTTTAACCTGAGATCTAAGTTTAATGTAAAATCACGTCCAGCTCAACACCAAAAACAACTATTTGTTGTGTTGGATAGCCGTGTCTAACTTGTTTACAAACACATTACTTGTCTTAATCAAATATTTCACCTGTGAAAGATGATTCTAGATAAATTATTCTTGTGTTGTGGTTGAGATATGCTCGTTTTATTAGATAGAAAATGGTGATTGCCAAAATAAAAGAAGCAAAAATAGAGATTTTTTTTTGTTGCCTTATTTGGTTAATGTTGAAAAAATATGATTTCAATGTGCTTCTATTCTATAATTAAGGGATTAAATAGCATTGAGCAGGGTTTTAAAGTGTGGTCGCAGCTGCGATTTTGTCGCATTTATTTATATTGTATATGGACAAATTCGGTCTACAATCAAAATTATAGTTGCAGAGACTGCAAAAACCTTGATGTTGTGATTGAATCACCGGTAGACCATTTTTTTAAAACAAATTAATAGAAGCATTAATCATTGTGGTAAACTAAAACCGTGAAACACCCATCAGAAGTGTGTTTCCACTCTACTATATCTTCGCCTGCATCAAGACAGCGTTTGAACAGCAAGGATTATTAGTGTTACAGACATTTTCTGGAAGCCACACACTTAGCACCTCAACATTCCATCCTCCACTTGGGGAGAATTCAAATCCTAGCTTTAAAGTTAATTAATATTAGATTATTTAACTGGAATATAAGAGCCCAAGGAAGAAGGATTTCAATTGAATTTACAACTTAAGCAATCAATTCACATCTTTCAAGAGCATATGAACATCTATGGGTTGGCATTTAGCAAATTTCATCAACTAGTATATAGAATCTTGAAATTTACTTTGTATGTTAACAATTATGCTTGGGTCAAACAAAAATCCGGGGCTCTGCTTCATTAGCTTTGTCAGTCTCTAAATAATTGCTAACATACAGAGTAAATTTCTTACACTTTGCCAAAGCAGGCATTGGAAAAACTCTTGTAAAATAATTTTGAAGAATTACTTTTTAGGAGAAAATAAAAAATAAGACTTGTTTGTAAGTATTAATTTTTTTAAAAAATAGAGATGAAAAAGTTAAAAAAAAATACTCGGTAAATTTATTTTGAGAATATGTTTCCTTGTTTTCTAATATCCTTCTATGCATGTTTCCTTTTTCTAGAATTAAAAAAAAGAAGTTAAAATAGAAACAGTCTGTAGTTGTTTCTGTTTTTCAATTTTAAAACAATTAATAAGAAATTTTAAAAAGTAGCTACACAAAAAGATTTTTTGTTTTTTCATTTTAAAAACAAAAATTCATTTTTAAAATTGATATCAGACAAGACTTTAGTCTCCAAATAACTCTGCTTCACAAGCCTCACAAGTTTCAAAGATTATAGGAAGCCTATAAAAAGTTTCAAAATTTTATAATTAAGAAGAATGTTAATATTAATTAGAAAACCAAAACCTTGTGGATTTACAAGTTTCTACTATGCTTATGCACATTTAATCGCTGTAATATGCAGATAGTCACTTGGTTAGTTCAAATGACAACATTATGAGGATCAAGTGACCTTTCGCTTTATTTTTGAGCCGTTTATATGTATTGTGGAACATCCTAAGATATAGAATTTGGGACAAGGAGCCAAGGGGTTGTTTTTCCAAGCTGTAGCCACGTGTTAAATTCTGTTGCTAGAAGAATATGAATAATGTCTACATACGACAATGTAATTTTAATGTTATCTTGAAATGGAATGCCTGAGAAAGAAAGGAAACATTTAATTGGATGCATATCTGAATTGAGATTACAAACTCTCAGTTTTTTCTCTTTTTTAAGCGCAATCAAATAGCAAAGGAATCGCCTCTTCTTTTATGTATTCCCATTGCAAATAATGACAACAATTACTGACATTGTGTGGAGGACCTCCTTCTCTTTACTAACCGAGCATTAATCCATTTACGTTATTGTTATCTGAATGGTATTTTAAACGTAGGAAAATTCACCAACAAGCATATCCTCTATCTACATGCAAGGCTGTTTTAACTTCCTGATCAAACTTTGCTATATTCTTTGTTGTGTTTGCATTTCACAAATATTCAAAAAGGTTTAAATATATTGTTCATCTATATAAGTTTACACTTTTTCAACTTTGATGATTTTTTTTTCATTTTTTATCCATGCACGTTTGCATTTTTTTCAATTTTATCCTTGTATTTTGTTTTATTCATTTTTAGTCCCTCTAAATTTGGATTTTTTTTCAATTTTGGTCCTTGTAAGTGTTAACTTACAAAAACTAAAAATGAAAAAAGAGAATCTTAAAAGACAAACGAAAAAAATACAAACTTATAAAGATTAAAAATGAATAAAAAATTATAGGAAAAAAAAAACATATTTAAGCCTATTCAAAAATCAATGATGAACTGAGTTACCTATAAAATAGAATTTGAGCTTTCCTTATTAGGCTTCTGTATAAGATTAAAGTTGTCTTGAAAAGTTTCTAATGACACCAATCAACAAAAGATGCCTAAGAAAGGGTGATGGATCCTTATAAAGTTTACTAGAATAATCGGGGAAGCAAAAAATATAAACCTACCATCCAATACTTTTGTATTTGCACCACATAATATTGATATTAATCCAGTTAAATAACTCAATGAAAAACGATCCATAGAATCGACGATTGAATGGAATATGCCACAGGCTTGTGCTAAGTTTGCCACTGTTTGATAAAATTCATATGCTCTAAAGCACAGAACATCTTCTCAGCATCTTCCCCTGTATAGTACAATGTGGGAAAATGTAAAAATTGGTGGGCACCCAAGGGTAGCGTTTTCTGACCCCATTTTCTATGCGATCCTTGTGTAGATTTTCATGATATATTTGGGCTAGATTAGCAAAAATAGGCATATCCTATCGGGCATATATTACCTTTCAATCAGCATCTTCTCCCTCCAAATATCTCTTCTATCATCTCTTCTATCGGGCATATATTTGGTATTTAAAGTCTATGCTAATCTTGTTAAGAAATTAAGTAGGTGTTTGTATTCCAATCTGAATCGTACATGCAATGCATCACATCCCCATCCAACAGTTGTAGCTTCTAGAAAAATCAAATATAAAACATAAGTCTCTCTTAGTAAATGCAAAACCAAACATGCTATAAAAGTTGCTAATCCAACAGCTCTCCAATTGTCCATATTCCATGTAAACACAGGCAACTAAGCATTCTGTCATGTGAAAACGAGGGAAAAATTAATGATTTAGCCTTATCCTGAGGTAGTTTTCACAATGCAGTCTGAAATTTAATGTATTAATATTCCATGACAAATTAGCATTTGCAAATGATAGAGCTACAAACATAACAATAGGTACATAGCCACAATCATGGGTTGGATACAATGAGGCAGCAATAAGTTACTCCTCATTCACTTTGCTAATAAAGCATATGGGTGGTTACCATCAAGCAATCAAAGAGGGAATATAGGGAATCCACTAATGACAAAACTTTTAGAACATCTATTCTTTTTCGGATGTTATTCTACATACTATCCGGTGTCATCTACCAGAATAAACCAGCTGAAGCTAATATAAATAGACCTTCTCTAGAGCTTGAGTTCAACAGAGCAAAACAAAAACAATTTCAAGCCAATTGTACCATTAGTTAAGAGTTTACCAACTCTTACTCCTTTTAAATACTCATATTTTGTAGCAATGGACTTGCTGGCAACTTTGACTGCTGACAAGCCAGTGGTGATCTTCAGCAAGAGCACTTGTGCCATTAGCCATTCTGTGAAAGCTCTCATATGCAGCTTTGGTGCCAACCCTACGGTTATCGAGATTGACAAAATGACAAATGGTCAGCAAATAGAGAGGGCACTGATTCAGGTTGGTTGCCGCCCAACTGTACCAGCAGTGTTCATTGGACAACAACTTATAGGTGGTGCTGACGAAGTCATATGCCTCAACGTCCAAAACAGGCTTGCCCAGTTGCTTTTGAGGGCTAGAGCTATATTTATCTGGAGTTCATAGCCATGCAATGCAAAATCACCTCAGAGGATCAAACAAGAGGCTCTAATCTTCTTAAAGCTAATAATATTACTACATAGTTCCTAGCTATGACTACTATATATCAGAAGGTTTAGTAACAGAGCTTCTAGTCTGTTTGTACTCTTAATTCTTCGTTTCTTGTTCTGGTGCACTATGTCATTCTCAATTTTTGTATAATGTAAGTCAAGCCTATGCTAGACATGACTGTCAGCCATGGCATGCACGTGTTATCAAATGCAACTATGCAAGGCTCAGTTATAAAATGAAATATATTCTGATTTTCATAAAAACGGGCATTTGGAATTTGGGTAAAAATTTTAACTTGATATCAGAAAATTAACAAATACGCACCCTGCATAGAAGGAAAAAAATAATAAAAATGATGGTGTAATTTTTTAAATAACATAAAGACTGGATATGACTCAGACAAATCTAAAGAAATGACATATAATGAAATTGTTTGTATTGAATTGTACTTGTTTAATAAATATATTAAAAATAGGTATCTCAATTCCAAGTACAAGATTAACGATGTATTTTAGTTTATTAAACCAAACCTATAAAGCCAACTCAGGTTGCTTGTTCCATGCACAAGCACAAGTTATAGTGTATTCGGTTTTTCATTAGGAATCTCCAAAATATGATATGAGCAAAAGTTATGACAATCAGGCTTGTACTCAAATCATAAATTAAGACTTTAAAAAGGAAAAAAGAAAAAACATGCACTTAACCACCGAAAGCTTCTTATTAACGGAAAGAAAAAGAAAATAAAGTTAACAAAATCCATGCAAAGAGTTTTTCGATTTGAAATATGAATAAAAAGTAGTTGATCAAGTAAATCAGCAGTATTAATAATTTGTGTAGGTTATGTTTTACTCCCTCAAGATTTCTTTAGATTGTAATCTTCAAATAAATAAACAAACAAAAGTCACTATAAACCAATTCAATTTAGTAAGATATGATTATTTGCACAATACATGAAATAATTTTTAGAGTTGAATGACTATGCTCTAACAATATAACAGTGTCATCCATAATCCACTGTTGGTATGACTTTTAGTAAATAGTGATTAGATGACGGTATAAAATTGTTGTATTCATGGTGTCGATGCATAGTCATTTTTTCTCTAATTTTTATACCAAAGTGGTGTAGCTACGACGTTAATCACCATCTTCTATACAAAAATGTTGTCATGCACCACAAATTCTTCTTAATAAGGATGGTTGCAGGACACCAAAACAAAAACAATACTGATTTTTAACCGTTGTCATAGGGGAGAATAGCATAACTTCCTCATACATATTCCTAGATTAATACGTGGGTAACGTGGTGAATGGAGAAAAGAAAATAAAATACAAACATCACATTCACAAGCAGAACCTGATGTCTAGGAATCCATAGTCCCCACTGTGATGCCAGGAACTGACCTCGCACCACCCACCATCTGCACTAATAGTGGGAGGGAGGACCAACAATAATTCAGCTTCAAAATGTTGCCTTCATAATATACAAATGTTACAGAACACAGTGTTGAATATCAACAATTCGCGTCACGGTTGACATAAATAAAACAATAAATTGAGTTACAATGACATACCAATATGCTTCAACTAAATTGGTTTGGTCCTGTACTTGATTGATACTAATGTAACAAAGCACATGCTATTGGGGATTGGGGGAAAATTTCAGAATGGGACATACCCAAGTGGCAAGATGGAATCTTTATCAGGTCTCAGATATAGGAGAGAACAGATGAAGTTGGAATTACGCTGAAAAATGACGCCGTTATCTCTACGCTACGCTCCTAGCCCTAGATCGTTGCCTGAAGCACTGAACTGATACGACGTCGTGACTTTCCATTTAAAAGTTAAAAAATAATACTGATTTTTAACCGTTGTGACTTTTTAAGAACTCGACTCCACTGGGGATCGAACCCAGAATCTCTGGTTCCGTAGACCAGCGCCTTATCCATTGGGCCATGGAGTCTTCTGTTGGTATTTTTTTCCTAATAGTATTCATATAGTATTTTTTATTCAATTAGAGATATGCTAAATTCTTGATAAAAGCACGGATTACAGAAAATTGGTAAAGTATATACTATTTCATTCAAATACAATATAAATATAGCTCCGCCACTCATTTCAATTCTCAATATTTTGCTTTTCTTTTTTTATTCATAAGTATTTTCTGAAACACTTTGTTGTCATATTTATAGCATGTTTGGAAACTATGTGAATGGATTCTTCTCTAAACTCCAAAGCATGTGTGAAGTCATGTTTAGTTAAATACTCATTTTCTTCCATTAAAGATGTATTTTCTTTTGGGATTTTTTTATTACTTTTTATGTAGGTTTGAAAATATAATATTTTCTTCTTAATTAAATTTTTAAAAATTATTTGTATGCATTATTGATTCACATAAAGTATTATTCTTTTATTTTGTTTAGTTTTTATTTTGATAATAAAAGGTGAATATGTCAATGACATAAGAATAAAAAAATTATTTCATAATTCAACTTTTAACTTCTTGCTAAATTGTATTTTTAATTTTAAAAAATCATTCTTAAAAATATAATTATATACTTTAACGCAAAACCCACATTAAGCAATCAACTGTTTGTTTGGATGGTATGTCTAATTTTTCTTAAGGAAAATCTGAATTCGAATTCTATGGATTGAAAATAACTTACTGGAAAAATTAATTTCAATTTACTATAAATATTTACAATTTGAATAGCATCTTCTCTTATAAAAAAATGTAACTTTAGACAGAAAGGGAAAAAAAAATACTACATCAATGATTTTTGGACAGATCATAAGTTACTCGTACTACTCATTCGAGAAAAAGTAATCTATGATGATGAATTTGGTAGGATATACTCCCTTCAACCCATGATGGTACAGGTTGTACACACTTTTATTGAGGCGCAAGCTCGAGCAGAACGTCATACTTGAAAGGAAAGACCTTTGATAAGTGATTGCATACTGAAAGGGAGAAAAACGTGAAGCATTTGTTGCATAAAAATATAATAATATCTGCCTACAGCCTATTCCAGTGTGTGTGTGTATATATATATATATATATATAAAAGATAAAATAATAACGTAAATAGATTTTTATTCATGAATATATAATTTGTTGACAAATGTGTCTCTAAAAAATATAAATGTAAAATTTAGTCTTTGAAAGTGTTAAAAATACAACAAATATATTCTGTCGTCATAAAAAAGTTGTCTATATGACATAAACGATAAATTTGTCATAAAATTAATTGTCAACTTGCTCATGATTAGATTGGACGAGAATGTTAGTAAAATATTATTTTTGGACGTAAATGTCAATAGTATTTTGTTGGATGAAAATGTCAATATTTTTTCTTGAAAGAAATTATCACTAATTTTTTTAACCTAAATGTTAGTACGTTCCATTGGACCAAAATGTTAATTACCAATATTGGACGAAAATATCAATAATTTTATTTTTTAGGGACAAAGTATAATTTTATGGTAGATTTTCATCATTTTTTATCGTTATAAATATAACGTCACAATAATTATTTAAAAAAATATTTTGACAAACATAATTTAAAACAAACATAATAATATCAATAATTTTGATTATGAACCATAATTTATCTATCATAATATAAATTATCCAAAATATATTGTCCAAAATATAAATCTTGTATTTTGCAACTTAAACTTGTTGTCCTTGTTGGTTTTCTTTGTTTTGCAAACCTCCATGTCGTAGGGAATTGCAGTACTTTTCTCCAGTTCTATACTAGCAGAACTTTTCAGAATGACATATTTTGTAGTAAGGAAAGGGAGTCACTTGACAATCTTCTAACATTGATATTCTTTTCACAATCTTTTTCTTCTTTATTTCCCTTTTCCCTAAATATCATCTTTCCTGCTTTGTTGCTACGTTGCTTCCTTGAGAGCTTGGAATGAATAGATCCTTCAACAACTCATCAATAAATACTTATTGGCTATTACCCTCTAATGCTTGATTGTAAGGAATATGCATACATATTAATCTTAACCTCTCAGATTTATTGAGGAAGAAGTGAGAGGTCTTTTCAAAGAAGCGTGAAGAAGAAGAACAGTCAACATTTGGCAAAGGAAGCAATGGAAGTGTGCGAGAAGAACTACGGCCAGCGTTACAAAATGAAAGCATCTAAATTACATGATAAATATGTTGTTATGTTTACAATTAGATATGATCTTCACTCTTTTCAGAAACATATTTATTAATAAATTATACATTCAAAAATAAAAATAACTATTTATCTTAAAATAATCCGTGAGCTCCTAATATTAAGGATGTGAAAATGACGCTACTCTAAAGTCTATATATCAAAATGGAACAGGAGTCTGTACCAAAAAAATATGGAAAGGAAGTTGGAAATAATCATGACAAATTAATTTTGTCACATGTCATTATATATATAAATAAATGGAATAGGAGTTGGAAATAATCATGGCAAATTTTGTCACGGGTTACATATATAACACGGTTTCTCACTTTGTACACGCAATGATTCTTTTATAACATTTGTCCTCACAGAAATTACCTGTTTATGATTTCGATAACTCTTTACATTATATAGCATTATGATGTTTGAGAAAACAAGTCAAAAATTCGATGTTTCAAAACTGTTCTCTGGTCCCCAGTGTTTAGCTTTCTATAGATATTATAATATATATGAATGTTGTAAAAATTCTCAACCAGAGGTTAGTAGTTTAATTGAGCATAGTCCACCCAAGGTTTGGTCACCAAACAAATTAACCAAGGAGCAAGCATTACTCAAAAAACAAAAAACACTATTCACTGGAAATTCAATATTAGTGACCATCACTGCATGCATCATACATATATACTATACATTAATTCTGAAAATGTACACATATTTTGGAGTCATGAAACTGAGTGACGCCTTCTCTTAGGAAAAGGGAAGCGACTCTCAGAACCTGGCTTAATACTGTTAATCCGAAACATAGCATTTAGCTTGCTTAGTTTTTTGGTGAATGATTTGAATAGCTTGTTGGCAGGGTGAGACCTCACTAGCTCCTGCTTCATGTTGACATGGTCTTTCTCCAAGTCAGTGAGCCTCATTCTCATTCTTGCAACTTCTAGCTTCAGCTCTCGGTTCTCCCTTCTCACTGATGCATAGTTGTCTCTCGGAGAAATGGCTCCACTTCCTGCACCACTCCCTGAGCGTTGAGGGAATGGACCATTAAGTCCTCCTCCAAAGAACAATTGGTTGTGCCCTCCATTCATGGCATTGCGGAGCCTTATTTGCTCAAAGTATAGAACCTGAACTGCCATCTGCACTGGTAGCCTTTCATTCTGTGCTGCATGGCTGCATGCTTCTTGAGACATTTTCTGGCAATCAATGGTTTTGCATAGCCGGTACCGTTCTGAGTCCTTTATGTTTGGATGAACCTATATATAAAAATAATAATAGAAAATCAACAAATTGGTAACTAGAACCATGAAAGGTTAAATTTTTGCTTCAATTCTGTTGGAGTACAAATGATAGAAATGAAAAGAAAATACTACATAAATAAAAAGGTTCAACACTATATAAGTGAAGGAAAGTCCCATAAACCAGATACTTAAGGTTTTTGATTAAAGTGTAATGTCAAATTCACTTATGTGATTTTTGTCCGTTGATGTAAATCTCTAAACCATACATTTACTAGAAATGACATAGTTTAAGTCTCTAATCATATACTAAAAATTATAACATGTGTTTCTATCAAAATGTAAATTTTTATGGAAATTAAAACCGAATTTTGAAAAAGCTTGAAGGACAAAAGGAACACATTTCACTCACTAGCAAATAACAAAAATAGTATAGTTTAAACTTTAGAGAGATTAAGAGTCGTAATAAGATGGTAGTGAAAGGGAGAAGCAATTTCTCACCTTAAGGAAGATATCAACAGCTCTATAGAGCCCATCACTCACAATACGTGCATGATCTGGAAGTAGTTCAGCAAGGGATATGAACTTTGATGGCAACAAGTTTGGGTCTAGTGCCACTTCAGCAAGATAGTTGTCCATTAATTTGGATACCTTTAGAATTGAGCTTTGTTTTGGAGATCCGGGGCTGTCAAAGTCATAAACCATTTCACTTTCATCTCTCAAGTGACCATTATTATCATCTTCATCCTCCTCATCCAAGTTCAGAAAATTGGAAAAAATCCTCAAAATTGAATCCGTGTCATAAATAGCCCCATGTGTGTTTTGATGTGAATTTGTTGCGATTAGGATGTCTTCAAGAATAGCCTGGTCAAGTTGTAGACCAATCCTTTTCTCCAAATCAGATCTGCAAGAAGTGGATGCTGATGCAGCTATTGCAGCTTTCAACAAACTTGAGAGAAATGCCATAGGAACTAGGCTTTTCCTTGATTGAGTGGGTAGTAAGCCAGCTATTGCTTCAACAATGACTCTTTGTTTCTTTTGTACTTCCAAGTCAGGAAAACATGCTTTCACTGCTTGGTGGTCCCTAACAATCCCTTGAAGGGAATTATGTGCATAGTTTATCAAAATTTTGCTGATCATGTCTTGTTTTAGTCCCTTTGACTTCACTGCAGACAAAACTCTTTGGAAGAAATCAAGGCTAAGAACATTGAGAGATTTCCCCCACCATTCTGAGGGTGTTTCGGGTTCCATGTTTGAGGCGGTTTTAGAAGGGAAGTTGTGGTCCAGTTTTTGCAAACCAGTGGTGAGTTGTTCTTTACATGCATTGCTTGCAATTGCATTGATTAGTCTGCTGACAAGGCTAATCTCTTCTGAAATGGGAACAAGAGATTCACAACGGTGAAGAACAGATATTGTGTTTGATATATTTGGGAGCACTGTCTCCTTTAGATATGCTTCGGCTTGCGTCTCCAAGTTTTTCTCTGCAAACTCTTCTGTCATTTCTAGGAAATGCGCTACACATTTTAGCATGGCAACATTGGAGAGAGTGAACTCAACATTGATCCCATAACAGAATTTGGCAGCCAGCTCAAATGCCTCTGCACCACCTGGCAAGTTTGGGAGACTAATGCGCGAAACTTTTGAATCTTTTGTTTCTAACAACATTTTCCGAAGCCTTCCACTCCTGGAAACAAGAGGAAACTGTAGAGAAAAGAAAAATACAAACAACTTAGGACCTGCAGTATCATTTTTCTCCTTTTTGTTGTTTTTTCTTTTTAAACTGATTCATGAAAAATATAGCATTATATTCATGATTATAATATTACTAGCTGTTAATGTCTAGTCTAGTGTACTAATGTTGAGCTTGAAATTTTCTTCAAAGGTGTTACTCATGCATAAACAATCAATATTCGTACATATGGTTGGTATATTCTGCACAGAAATATATATGTCATTTATTTAACAATTAATACCTACGAGAGTGAAAGAATACTATGCTGAATATGAAGTAACTTATTAGAAAGGCAACTTGTAATTTCTTTACCTTGTGAAGTGCAAAGCTTGAAGCTCCTACTTCGATGGTGAGATCACTAGAGACATCAGATATTGGCCTGTAATTTACAAACCTGGCTGAATTATTGCATGGCGTAGACATGGATGATATTTCAATATAAAGCAACAACTGCAGCTATGCATATTACTACTACCAAAATGAAATTATCAGAGAACTTGAAAGAGTCTTTTGCTGCAGCATGTATGTGCAATTAAAATGTACAAGATGGAATTAAAACTTTGTGTCTTGTACACCACACACTCGAAGACAATGTAATCTTCCAAGATCAAGTACGTAGGTCAGAATGGCCCCCAACTCAATAAATACAGAATGAGTGGGACTACTTTAGCAGTACCTCAGACAAATCCGACTACACGAGCTTTAAGTCCAATTTAATATTGCACGATTGCTTATATTGTGGAACCCATTAATACAAATCATTGACCAGTGACCACCCCATGTAAAGAAAAGAAAACCATTTGAGCCACACATGTAATGTCATGTTGATGTCTAAGCCTACTCTCTTATATCTTCTTAGAATTTGGATTTGGGATCGTTATATTACTAATAAGTGTTAAATCTCCAAGGTGACTCATGAGGCCTAACAATAATTATCAGGATAAGTTTTGATATTATCTTGACATCTTATTTAAAGTAAAACTTAATTCAATCTTAAAAATTAACTCATAAAGTGAAAATTGTCCATCACTTTTTATATATATATATATATATATATATATATATATATATATATATATATATATATATATATATATTATTTTGATCAATCACGTGTCAACGTGAGATCTCGGCCAACCAAAACTTTTTTCCGATAGTCGGTGAGCTCTTATTATTACAGCATTCCCGTACTCATTCAAAACTCTTCAAACATATCCATTGGTGCTAAAGATAACAAAAGCATGAGAATAATTGACAGACAAACATGAATTGGCGTTTTCATAGAAGACAGATCAAGATTGGGCATTCACCACGCAGCACCATACTGTTGTCTAGTTAGTACAGGAACATGACTATACATCAAAGTCAAGGTTACATGTTACAGCTTTATCTATACCTATCTATCTCAGAGTATAAATTGTACCATGAAAGCTAAGAGTGCTACTTTCTACCATAAAATTTGCACAGGTTGTGAGAAGGACCATGTCAGATTACAAGTTGCGGGAAATTAGAATTTGAATGAATACAAAAGAGATGAACACACACGAGCAATACGACAAGACAAAATGAAAGTTTCCCAGGCGATGTTCCTACTTAAAAACTGAACTTTCACAATCCTATAGGAAAAGGACACTTAGACCCACCAAAAGCTTGATACCGCTGAGAATTAACCTTGGGAGTGCCCTGAACCATCAAGAGCCTTTTGCGTTTCAAGAGTGGACAAATGCATTACCATGTCATGAATCATTAATCCCAAAAACTTAAACCGATAGGTGACACACATGAATATATGGTTTTATAGTTTTCCTAACGTGGAGCACTTGAATCCAATTATGTGTTCAAAATCTAATTATAGATATTTGAAAATGACTATACAAGGAAAAATAAAAGGATCTGTTTAAGTTTATAGTGGGTCATTAGTTCAATTTCTAGAAGTAACTCTCCTGTCATTTACAAGAAATTAAAGCATTAGTGGCAAAATTTTCCTCACTAAAATTTTATAGTCAAATTTTTAAAAATTACATGTAAATTGCTTTATCATTATTGTTTGTACACATTTATTCACTTTGCCTTATGAAAGGAAAAATCACCCTTATGTTTCATAAGGACATTAAGGAGAAACAATCAGGATTTCAAACAACACTTAATTCAACCAAAGATAATGAAAAATAAAAAATTAAAAAACATACTCAAGAAGATGTAGAATATTACCACTCAGTGGCATGCCTTATGCTTGAACTTGGACGAAAGGTCCTCTTCCCTGAGATGCTAGTCTTCAATTCTCCAACAGTGACCACTCCCATTTCAACAAAACTTAGCAATTATGATCACTGTACCCCACTAAAAATTGTCACTCTGAGTGAGGTGACTGATATGCTACCCTTCTATTCCATGTCAGTTAATTAAACCAAAGCCACTAGAAAGCTCTGCATCATTTCTCTTGGGAGATTCTTGTGGAGGAGTGAAAGTCACATGAACTCATGCAGTGCTAACTAAGGGAGGGAAGGATGAGAGGAAGGTGGTGGTTTTGAAACATACTTTATGAGTGTTTATAATGATTTTAATCTAAAAGTCAAGGAAAACGCAGGTGTGCTTGCACTTTTCGGTGGAAGGTAGTGAGCAAGTGGACTTTTTTATTTCTTTTAATATGGTTTTTGACTTAAGAAATTGCAGGAATCCGGAAGCCTTGCACTGCTGTTGGGTGCTGTAATAATGGCTAGCCAAAGCTACACACATAAATTTAGCATAAATTAACTCCTTTATTATGTGTAAAGACCACAAAAGTGGAAAATCTAAATGATGACTTGGATTACATGATACAATGAGAACCGTGCTATATTAGACATGATTAGCTCAGATACGTACGTACTATGTTTTTGACTTAAGTAACGGAATTTTTTTGCCTGATGCAACATCTGATGTAAAATTCCAATTCCATTACTTCAAAGTGATTTTGCAAGTAGTAGATGTGTTTTTTTGCAAACCTAGGCTATGTTTGGATTTTCGTTCAAAATGCGGTGCAAGAATTCTAAGATAAATCTAATGGTCCACAAATTCAGTTTTGCAAAACAAATAGTCTGGATGTTTTTGCAAACCTCATTTTGTCCCAAAAGTCTGTTCGCAACAATAAAATAAACGTGCACCTAAACATTGACTATTGAAGTTTAGTGCATTGTCTAAGTCAGAAAAGAAGGCCAAATGAGAACTTGCGTAGTTGTGTCATCTCCGGAACCAAATCACCTATTCTCATTTCCTATCCCATTGTCCTTTTTCAATTAAACTTGAAAAAAAAAATAAAACTAACAACCAGAGTGTTACTTTTTAACCATGCCTTACTTTTAATTAGAGAACAGGAAAAGGACACAAATTAGAGACAGGTGAATGTAATAGCTCCAATTGTGTACGTATTAAATGAATATTAGTTCATGATATAGATTTATTGACATTAATGTGATCATCACAACTACTCAATGTGACAACTGTGGGAACAATAATGGTTTTAGATTGCATCGATCCGGTATCCATGATTAGGCCATCAAATTTTTATTGTATGGTAGGTAATCAGCAATTTCATACGTTTTGATTAAGTGAGTGTGGTCTTCATTTAATTCAATCACTTTGTGTTTGATAATTTTGTTTCATAAAGGATCAATTTATCTGAGCCAAAGTTACAGGCTTTACAGCTTCTCATTCCAAAGAAAATAACTAATAAGTACAGTTGGCAGGTGGTCCTGTCCTATGTAACTCTGAAATTTTATTCCTATCTAACTAGAGGGAACTAAAAGCATGAAGCAGATTAGAATCAAATAGTAAAAGAATCTTAAATGTGCATAACTTTTTATTCTTTTCTCCTTCATGGCATGCCATTTCTGCTCCCTTGTTATGGGCACTCTGACTTCAAAGTGGACCGTGTGTGTCAAAGCTCAAGACTAAAAGTGTGAGATCCCATAGCACAACTATGATTTAGTTTAGTTAGGCCAAATTTTTTTAAGGAGGGTGTGCTATTAAAGTGTTTCTTTGTTTGGTGCCATATTTTGCTAGTCTAAATTTGATTTGCAGGTTAAGGCACAGCAGATTCTTGTACCGAGTCTGCAGACATGGGAATCAATTTGCATTAATTTCTTTCAATTAGGTAAGACTGAAACTAAGAATGATACATCCATTCCCTTTCACTATGCCTTCCATTTTAATGATACAACTTTTCATAGCAACACATAATGTCCATCTAAACATTTTTACTTTTTTTTGTTTTCAATTTTTAAAAGTAGCTTTTGTTGTAAAAGCTAAAGTAGATGAATGAAACTAATAGGCTAATAGCTTATTGCTAGCTCTATTCATTCATAAAGAAATGTATTAAAGTTCTAGGTATCAATTATGAAGCGGTTGTGTGAAGAATAATCAATTATGGAGCTTCTTTCATTTTTTTTAAAAAAAGGCATAATAAATGGTTAGCTAAAAATTACTGTAGTTCTTCAAAAGCATTATTTCTCTATGGTAATGGGAAGAGGACAAATGGGACAGCCACAGCAAAAGAGGGTTTTTCTCTTTTTCACACATAGGGATGTGAAAGAGACTCAGTAATATCATTAGTGCAGGTGTGGAAAGATGGTGGCCACAATCATGATTCATGATATGCAGAAAACATGTGACCCTACCTGTTTAAATCTTGGAGAGTGGGTACACAGACTAAATGTCTACCTTCAATCGCAGGGATTAATGTGTATGCAGCTAACCTTCGACTCAATTATATAAAATGTATGTATTTCATCAACAACATGTGCCTTTCTTACCATTTGTCACTCTCACACGAGAGAGGTCACTAACATAATTACACCAACATGTATTAGGAAAATTTGACTTGTTTTCCTATGATATAGATTTTTTTTTCCTAATATAAATGCGCGTGAATATCTCTCCTACAAATTTAATGTTCTTATATTAATTTTTGAATTTTTAATATATATATATATAAAGAAAAATTTTTGGGAATTCAATAATAAAATTAGAAGTTTTCTTCTATATTAAATAAAGAGAAAAAAAATCAAATGAATTTAGTTCAATTGCTTAACCAGATGTCAAGCTGTTATCAATTACTTAGTATTTATCTTTAATAATAAAAATAATTAAATGAAAAATACACTTTAATGGAATATTGTTTATTATTTTTTTTTGTAAAAAAATTCATTTACTATTTGACTTGTACTATTGGGAATGTTGCAAATGTTTAATCAATACTCATCTTTTTACAAAGCGTAGAAGTCTTGCCTTATGCTCATTTTTTATTTTTAATTATTTCATATTTTCACAAACCAATAGGTCACGAATCACAAACTTTAATCAATAATCATAACTTAAATATGATGTTAGTGGCACAAATAAGAACAATTTTGAATATAGAGAAGTAATATAGAGCGGTGATGCATTTAAGTTTTGTCAAACTTATTATTTTATTGGTTTAAATATATTTTAGTATCTGAAATTTAATATTTTTTTATTTTTATGGCTGCAAATTTTTTTTTGTATTTTTAGTCCTTACAAATTATATTTATTTTATTTTTAATTTTTAAGACATTTTAGATAACTTTTTGAACAATGAAAAAGTGTTATCTAAAATACTTTAAATCTATTTATAATGACTAAAACTTACAAGGATGAAAAATAAAAAAAAATTGTAAAATTAATGGGACTAAAAATGTATTTTAAATCTATTTTATTTAATAATTTTTTTATAAATATTGAATACTTTCAATCTAACTACTAAATTGAAAATTCATAACAAATTAAGTGTACAATCTTTGGTATAAGATGGGCGAATTGAATATTTTCAATCAGACTACTAAATGTTAACATCATTAAATTACGATGATCAACGAGCGAATCTATGAGCAATTATTACTTTCAAGGTGAATTTAAGGAAATATAGGATTCGTTCTTTTTATTCAATTCTCATTAATAAGTACTTCCTTTACTCTTCTACATTTTTTTTTCTTAATTGATTTTGGTTCCAAAATGGCCTTAAGAAAAAATGGTTTAAGAAAAAATGGTTCCAAAATGGAGAAGTATATATGGATCATGTAAAAGGTGAACTTACTTAAATTCACTTAGAGTCCATAAGAAAAACATGGTAGAACATGAGATTGTGTTTGATTCCATAACTAGTTATGCTTTTTTAATTTAGTGATTTTTGTCTCACCACAGCAATAGTGAATATGTGTTTTTCTTCCTAGAAGAAAAAAACTAGTGCTAGAATTTCAGTTCGTACATGACATAAGATAAAATGTTTTTTTTTATATAACTAAAATTCATAATAAATCATTTTTAATATATATATATATAAGTTATATTACAATTAATATTTATAAAAAACAATATATAAATAATATTTTGTATTTACAATGAATAATTTAGCTTATAATATATTTTTATTTTTAATTATTGACATTTTTTTAAAAATATTAAAATTCAATTTAGAGATAAAAATAAAAGAGGATATATTGAAAGGGATGGGTGATTAAGAAAATCAAGTGTACAAATAAAGATAAAGGGGTGATAGATAGTTGAAGGATAAATTTTTCAGTTTATTGTGGAGATAATGTGTAAAATAATATACATCCAAAACAGAAAAAAGAAATAATGTTGAAAACGTCTAATTGAGAATAGGAAGAAAGTGAAACTCTTACTTTTCAAGTTGTGTATTCTAAAATGGAGATAAACATGAGGATGCAAAACGAAATTTTATCTAATCTCACACGAAACTCATACGTAGGAAAAAATTTGGTATAATTCTAATCTTTTACCCGTGAAAACAGAAAACATTATGGAGGAGTCAAACACAAGCTCATTCACTCATACCAAAAGCTATCAACCACCCTATTGAATTATGCGTCTATGTGCCAAAAGAACCAAGCCACCACTACAAACGTATAGTAGTCATAGTCATAGCTTAATAGCTACCACATCTCTACCATTAGAAGAATGGAGAATAATTGGCACTAAATTTCTTCTTTTGCCTCATACTTATTCACTCATTACCTAAATTGCTAGTCACCCCTATTGAAACATGTCCCAAATGAACCAAGCCACTTCCACAAACTCCCATAACCATTGTATATCTGCCATCAAAAGAATAGAATTGAATGAACTTTTTTTTATTCCCGCACGTCCTTATCCTCCCCTGTGTTTTTTCTTTCTAAGTAAACATATAGAATCATCCCCCAATTCTATAGCCTTTTTATGGATTCCAACTTCCAAGTGAGACTAGAAAAGGAATATCTTTTAATTACATTACTCATACCCTTGTTTTGGAATTGAAAATCAAGAGAGAGAGAGAGAAAGAAATAACAAAATCGGAAGAGGAAGCACCGACAAAAATAAGAAAGCAAAGAGCAACATTTTTATTTTAAGTTTATTTTAGTCACTAAATCGGAAGAGGAAGCACCGACAAAAATTATTATTTGTAATAATTTTTTCTATTAAAAATAACCAAAATAAGTTAAATGAATTAATCTAGTTTGTTCAAAGTTTAAACAGTTTTTGGGAGAGCCTCATTAGTCATACAAAAAAAATTCAGTGAAATATAGAAATAGAAGTACTAGCTATTAATTTAAAAATCTTTAACAGAAAGCGTGTGCAACAGAGAATTTCACTTGGTTTTGTACTCCTAAGAATCCTGAAATCATTCACGGATGGGCTTCACTGGCACTTGACTGTCTCCACTAGATCAAGGCAAGCATGCAGTTACAGGCAACAAGTATGAAAATCAGGAACCTGTCTTGACCCACCACCCTTTTGTAATTAATAACATTGTTATATGATTTGATGGTAAACCATACAAACCATTGCAATGAGTTAACTGATGACATTGTTATGCGATTTGATGGCAAACCGTGGTAACCAATGAGTTATGATGACCTTACACGGTGAGATGATACAAGAAATAGTATCCAGCTACATGAGATGATTCCTCTTATTATGATTAAAATGAATCTAATGTTGGGTTGTAGAATAAAAGTTCAAATGAGAACACTCATATATTTCACTTATTTAAGTGGAGAAGGGTCAAATTAAAGAGTTAGAGAAAATGAGAGGAACTCTCGAGATGGTAAAAACAGGTACAAATCATTGGAAGACAAAATCAAGAAAATCAAGAAGGAGAGAGAAAATCATTGTGATTTTTGCATATCCACTAGAGAACGTTTTTTAATTTTTTTTAAATTGAAATTGTGGATTCGTTCACCGTTGGATCGGATTGTACATTATGCAGTTGGATCTCAGAAAATATATTTGTAGAGAGAGACCTGTGTTTCGCATTATCTGTTCTATATTTTGAGATTTTATCTTCTTGTCTCTATTGTACATTAGGGGTTTGTTTTGATATGATTGATTTAGCATGTTTTGTTGCTTATTACTCTGTTAGTTTGTTATTGTGTTGGCCTATCTTTCCCCATCATACAATACTTTTCTAACAATTTTTTATTATCAAATAAACCTCAAATGATTTTTTTAAATAAAGAAAAAAATCTAAATAATTTAGTCAAGTCTATATATTTTTTTTCATTAGTACGAAATAGTTTCCGTAAAAAATAATAAGGAACTATGAGCACATACATGATAAAAGTTGCCCTCACAATAAGGTATATTCCATAAATAAATATTACTTCAGGATAAAAATATATTTTGAGAAGTGTTCCAACAAGGTGTATTCCATATATAAATATCACTTCATGATAAAAAAAATTATTTTGAGAAGTGTTTATAAGGAAATGTGTTCTTAATATTTCTGTTACTATAGTTGTAATATTTTTTTAAAACCCAAGAATCATGGGTTGGTAGTTAAGTACCGATTTCTTTAGAAATTCAACAATGGGCATATTTCAACAGATGTATTTTCACGGGTATAAATTAAAGCAGAAGTTTGTTCTAACTTGATTTGATCAATAATTTCAAATTCAAGTCTCAGGTATACAAGGCGATGTCATGTTGTTCGTGTCTTAGGAATTTTGTAGAAAAACAATTTATTTAGTAAAATAATTCATGTTGAATTTTATTCATGTGCAAAAAAAAATAGATATAGATCAACAGTCACGCACTGAACAAAATTATATTTTTTGATTCAGTTAGTTGAAAGACATTCATAATCTCTAACATGAGACAAAAAGAAAAAAAAAACTTGTTACCCATTATAATCCTATCCTATCTTAGTTGAATTAAATTGCTTCCAGTAAAATAAACACAAGGTTTCTTTTAATAATACCCCTAATATATATCCAATAGCTTAACCATCTGTTGTGTTCCGATTCTCTCAAGTGTTAGACAGGTGTTAGATACTCTTTGTTCCCTCCCTCAAGTGTTCCATTCTCTCACTCTGTGTGTGTGTTCCGCGTATATACGTACGTCAGACAGATAAGAATTAAGATGCAGAAGCTATACAGCATCAACTGTACGCACCATCGAGTTAGTATATTAGTGTGTTTAGTTCCATATTTTGGATACAATTTTAAAAAATTATAATAATTATAACTTCCACATCTAAAGCGCGATTTCATACATCTCAAAAGAAAATAAAATAATTTAATCCAGTACAGACAGTCCATCCAATAATAATCTAAAAAAAACTATAAAAAAAAATGCCAACCTCGATTTTCCCTCCAAGAATGTAAAATCGCCAATTTGCGTATCAGATTTAGGAGAATATATCTCTCTCGGGAGGGAGAGAGAGAATTGTAGTGTATGTAAGTTTGGTAAAAATAAATAAATAAAAAAAATCCATAAACTAGTTAAGCAGTGGCTGAACTGGAACATAAGCTCTCTCATCATCTTAGTAGGGCAGGGACTAGGCCTTGTCTCAAACACGCATAAATGTAATGACAATCATCACACAAACGCTATAAACAAAGAATAGTAGTAATGTGCAGAAGAGAGGAAGAGTAGATAATATGGAGTTTTCTATTGAAGCTTATTTGAAATACTAATATAATCAGATGAGATGAGCATAAAAGAGAATGGCCTAGTATCGGCTATAAACAGGATTGGATGATGAATTTTCAACAGCGAATGTGAAACTTTGAACAGTTGCCTTCAAAGTACTGAGGACTATAGACAGAAGTAATGGAGGCTTGTGAAATCACATCCAATAGATAATGAGTTATTTTCAAGTTTGCATTCCCGTATCTCGCGGCTTTGTCTGGTGCTTCTGCTACTGCTTAGAGGGGGCGGAACTCTGACTTGAGAGTTGCACATTAGATAGCGAAACAGACCCACCTTGTGAGAAAATTAGACCCACAGAAGTACCAGAACTATTTCCAGAAGAAGATATTCTGGCTGCAAGGGATTCCTTTTTGGACCCTGACATCAGTTCAGGCCGAAGCTCTGAAGATGTTGTTGAAGGAGCCAGCTGAGAGAGCAACGACCCAACTGGGTATGGAGTAACTGGCACATCAATGAAAGAAGATACCCATGGTGTGTATCTCGTAGATCCCAAAGGATGGTCAAATTTGCACGTGGAGCCAAACTTGCAATGCCCATTTTGCAAATAAAATGCACAAGGTTGAACCCCCTGTTTTCTAGAAAACGAATTAATTAAGAAAAATCCCAAAAATGAAAAATAAAAAACACATAAATTGCAATGCTGAAACAAAACACGAGAATGTGCTTAAGAACAATTAATTCTTCCACATAAAATCAATGCTTCAAACCAATAACATAAATCCTTTAATCAGCCACTGAACTCTAACCACTAGTGTAAATGAGAGGAAAAACAAGTATATGAATTGATTATGCTGTGATCACTATTGCTACATGTGGGTAACTCCGTTGTGAATAATAGTATTGCCACATGCATTCTGATCACAAGTGTGCACAACTGCATAGGTTGTTGCATGTAAGTCTATGCAAGGCTACCTGAATTTGAGTAACTTGTGCTGTTGTGATATCCAATAGCTGAGAAAATAGCATGCTGCCTTAATAAGGCAGAAATATAGTTGACCACAACAGAAATTTACATCCAATGTATCGATGAATCCAAACCCTTTCTGATGTAGTCCCCAGTTCAGATCCTATGTTTCCATCTCGTATCCCCCAAACATGAGGTAACATCAATCATGCAAACCTCAACTCAAGATAGAATGGAAACTACCACGCTACAAAATTGGCATCATGCATGCATATTATCAGTACATTGGCCTTGTCAGTTGGAAACTCAAAAGCCTTAACCATCACTTGCATGGTAGAATTAAGTTTAAAACAGAATTTTAAATTTCAGACATACGGAATATAGCAAGTCACATTTATACCATATTAATTTAAAAAGAAAGATAGAGTGAATAGCAGGTTTTACATTAGGACTGTTATATATATAGAAAAGAAAAAGAATACAATCACATGCTCTTATTCAACAGCTTAAACTATTTACGAAAGTTGGTTTTTGACATGAAATGATGGCTTCTATGACCATGTGACTATGAGTTCAATCTTAGCTATCCCCATTCTTCTAAATAAGAAATTGAATTCCACATTTCAAGCCAAAAAGGCTCGTGTGGAGGGCATGATATATACATATATATATCATGTGCTGTAAAGAGCCAACTCTGCAATTGTGCAAAGCAAAAGTTGAATATTGTCTCTTACTCCTGATCGATTGCTGTCCATGTTGATCCTAGTGCACCTGAAGCCAGGCTACGAGTTAATTGCTAAGCAGGGATACTTTAATAATATCAGGGCCCAAGGCACAAAAGAGCAGCTTGTCTAGACTACCTACAGATTTTGATTTCTAATAAGTAGGAAATATAAGTAGTGTTCCCTGAGCAGAATAGATGCTTTATTCATACTTTTGTATATACGTACATTTATATGGATAACATTAAAAATTATGACAAATTCTGTTAAGTTACTCCATTTTTATACACAACTTAAAATTTAAATAAATCTAAAACAGACAATTAAACAAAATAATCAAATCAAGTGAATAACCATACATACCGGACGTAAAGGAAGTCCAACAGGGCTAAGAAGTGGCCGTGCCACAATATGATCCCGAGGATGATGATATCGACAAGCTAATCCAAATTTACAGTCCCCTGTTCTCAGATAGTATTGGCATTCAGGTTCACCGGGTCTTTCAGGAAAAAATTGATCCTTCAGATTGCTTCCTGAAGGGCCGGTAGTAGAGGACAGAGGAGTATATGGTCTAGCAAAAGCTGATGTTGGGGATGACAACTGGGTCACTCCATATAAAGAAGTGGCCCCAACAGTAGGTTGAGCGCCAGGAGATAGCACAGGACTTACAGGTGCCTGCACCAATTTAAAAATGTCAGAATAACGCAACTGCTGAAATAAAAAATGTTTTGACTTTTCTCTACACACACACACATGTCCCTCTCACCGAATAATGACTCCATCCAGGAAATTGGACAACCCCTGGAGAAAGAAGTACAGGACCATAAGCCCCTTGTACATATGAACCAGGCAATACAGGAGGCCTGGCCACTCTCAAGCTTGTGGATGCTCCTCCATACTGTTCAGGCAGAGGAACCGTGGGAGACTGCACCTGTTGATAAAATTGAGGTGCAGAAGTTGGCAATGATGTGCCAGCAGGTTGAGGATGATGGAATTTACAAGATATACCAAATTTGCACTGCCCCGTTTTTAAATAGTAGGAGCATTCTTTCTCACCCTGTTTAAACAAAAGGCATGGTTTAATCATTACATTTATTTGGTGTAGGTAACATGAACGAGCAGAAGAGCAAAAAGAAGAGTCAAACCGGCCGTAACGGGTATCCATAAATATTTAATGGAGCTTGGGTTAAATATCCACCTCCATTTTTTGGATGGTGGAATTTACAGGATGCACCAAATTTACAGGTTCCAGTCTTTAAATAATACTGCTCATCAGAAAGAACAAGAATTAGTATAACCATTTTAAATTGGAAACATAACAATCTCCAGATTTACAATGAAAAAAATAATTTAAGGGAGAGAAAAAAAAAAACTATACCTGACACGGAGGTTCCCCCACCCTTTCTGGGTAGTCCCCTGTAACTCTTACTGCCGCAGCAACCTAAGCAACATTTGACTCAACTGAGTCAATTCATACTTATACACTAGCAATACGAAGGAATAAAAAACTAGTTATCTACATGAACATTCTTCTAATCCCAATTCCTTCCTGCTAAAATGGGTTTATGCAACACAAAAAACAGCTTATCACCTAATCTAGATTCTCACTTCGAATTTGAGAATGTCATAATTCACATCCCCCCCCCCCCCCCCCCCCCCCAAAAAAAAAAAAAAAAAAAACTTAACTACACAATAAGTGAACATTGGAAAATCAGGGGCAAAAAAGGCATGAAATTGATGCCTACTACTTAAACAAAGAGCAGCAAGAGTGTTTCATGAAATTATAACCTAATGCAGATTATCGCAAAACGATGGAAAGTGTTACCGCAGCACGATCGCGAGGGTGATTATAACGACACCTGCTACCATATCCGCACACACCGGTTCGCATGTAATACACACAATTGGGCACACCGGGTCGCTCCGGGTAAGATTCACCACCACCCAGCGTTAAATGCCACATCGATTCTACAACAAAAATCAAAACCCTAATTAGAAGACAGAAACAAAACCCCTAACCTAGCATACCCTAACTTCCACATTAAGGAAACCCTAACAGAATGGGAAGAAAAGGGGAATCGAACCTTCGAGGCCAGTGTCGGTGCCCGGCGAGCGCCATTCAGGCTGGTTCACCGGGTTGGATCCATTTCTGGCCTGACCCCGACCGTACAAGTCCATGCAAACGATTTAGTGTTTGGTTGTTTGAAGTGAAGATTCTCGTTGGTTGCTACTAGAATGTTCCGTGAGATCGGCGAGGTTGTCTTGTTTCCTCGAAGGAAATTTCCACAGCTTCACTTCACTGTACAAGCGTGCGTTGGTTTGGTGTAGTGTTGTGTGTCTCTCTGACTAGGACTGTACGGTCTCTACTCTCTAGTGTGCTCTGATGGACTTTTCAGCTTCATTTTCTTTCTCTATTAATTTTTATTTATTTTCGCTTTTTCCTTGTTTGGGATTGGGGTGTGTGCCTACCCGCCAAATACACCAAAATGCTCGCCGAATGTATTCTTAGTTTCAAACGGAAAACGGAGTTCTAACTTAACCGGTAACCGACACTCATCCTTTTCTAAAATGACGCATATGTCCTTCCGCTTATTTCCTCCTTTGGGTTGGGAGTAGGGTTCACAAACATGGTTTGAAAATTAATTCCTTCAACTTGCTTCATGAATCACTCAAGATTTTAATTTATTAATTAAATTAATTCAATTTTAGCTATGTATAATTCATGAATTGACTCAATATCGATTTTATTTATTGCCAATTTAAAGCTAGATAACACGTATTTTATGCGAGCTTTCAAGTTATTTTTCAACAACTTCATATTTTGGGTGTGATCTTCTACTTAAAGGAGTGGTGGAAAAGTAATCTAGAAAAACTTTGATGTTCAAAGTCAATAAGACAAGAGCTAAAAGGTCATCAGAATAGAGTTCATACATGACTTATGATGCATATTTGTATAATAGATTAATAGGCTTTTTCGGGTGTTGATATGAGGAGATAAAATAGGACAACAAGATAATCTTTTAGTGATAAAGTAATTATTTCTTGGTTGGAAAATCAAAAGCTTTTAAACTATCTTTAGATTATTAGGAGACTCTTCGTTTATGCTAATTGTTGCCAATTTTTTCTGACTTGGAACTATTGAGTCTGGCTAGCTTCCAGTAGTCATCTTGAGCTTATGGGGCATAATGAACTTGAATTATGTCAAGTTCGAAACAAATTTTATTTTTTGTATCAAATAAATAAATGTAATATAATATTAGTTTTAAATCTTATCAATTATAAAAAAAATCAAAATACTTCATAAATATTAGTAAAATAATAAGTCGTGTGCGGTAAGCATATTACATTGACAATTAGATAAAATGTTACTACAAAACTTTATAGTTTTAACCTTTTTAAAATGTTAGTCTTATTTTAAATTTTGCTTCATGTGATTTGAATTAACAATTTAAACTGAATTGTTTACAAATTTGAATTGAATTGAGTTTGAATTATAAAATAAAAAAGAAATTCATATTTACTTCGAGTTTAATTTATTCTTATTGAAGTTTATTTTGTAATTCAGATTTTAAATACAATGATTTTCTTTGCTTTGTACCAATAGAGGTAGTTAAAGTTACTGGAAGATTAGTGACAAAATTTGGTCATTTTAGTTGTGATTGATGACTTTTTGACTGATCAGCTGAAATTCTAAACTGTTTGCTTTTTTTCTTTTATGTGGGGACAAGAAAAGGGTAGTCAATGAAATTTGAAATTGTTTGATGTCCTATTTAGAAACTTAAGTAATTATGCAACCATAAGTATCGTTTCAGACCTTGTGGCTCTTTATCTTTTATAAATAAGTATTATTATTGTACCGTTATTATTATATTATTATATGCACACTGAAATTAAAATATAAGCACTCTTTTTTTTTCATTAGGAAAAATATAAGCACTCTTATTATATGTATCTCATAACTTTATTAAGACTATTCGATGGAGTCTGGGGAAAAAGAAATTTAAAGACGAAAAAATTGTCAAAATACAAAAATTAAAATCTTCAACTGTTTGTATCAAAGATGAAATGACGAGGGAATGAAAAGAAGTAATAAAAAAGCCCATATAAAATAAGAAAACACTCTAATTTCTATTAATCAATTAAAGTTTTGAATATTGACTTTTATTCATATTTTTAATATTTTTCTAGATTCAAAAAAAATTGTCAATAAGCAAATAATGTGTAAGGTCTCCCTCCAAGGTCAGTCAAATCGCCAATTTGCGCATTAGATTAGAAGAGAATGATACTGTAAGTTTCGTAAAAAATAAAATAAAAAGACATTTATTCTATAAGCCAGTTAAGTATGGGGAAAATGGCAAGTACTCAAAAGCAGTAGCAAAACTGGAACTTGTGCCCTCCTGTACGGAGTATGGACTAGGCTCTGTCGCCATAAATGAAGGTAAAATAATAATATTCAGAAGGGAGAAAGAATATACAATATGAAGTTTTCTATTGAACCTTATTCGAGATAATAATATAATCAGATGGGGTGAGCACAAAAGAGAATGACCTAGCATGGGGTTCTAAACAGAATTGGATGATGAATTCTAAACAGCGATAGTGAAACTTTGAACAGTTGCCATCAAAATACTGAGGACTATAGACAGAAGCAATGAAGTCTTGTGAAATCACATCCAACACAAAACGAGGACTCATTTTCAAGTTGACACAAGCCAGGTCAACGTATCTCACCACTTTGTCGGGTGCTTCTGCTACTATTTGTAGGGGCAGAGCTCTGACTTGAGAGTTGCACGTCAGATAGCAAGACAGACCCACCTTGTGAGAAAATTAGACCGACAGAAGTACCAGAACTATTTCCAGAAGAAGGTATTCTGGCCGAAAAGGATTCCTTTTTGGACCCTGACATCAGTTCAGGCCAGTTCAGGCCGAAGGTCCGCTGATGTTGAAGGAACCAATTGAGACAGCAACGACCCAACTAGGTATGGAGTAACTGGCACATCAATGAGAGAAGATGCCGATGGACTGTATCTCATAGATCCCAAAGAATGGTCAAATTTGCACGTGGAGCCGAATTTGCAATGCCCATTTTGCAAATAAAATGCACAAGGTTGTAACCCCTGTTTTCTAGAAAACAAATTCATTAAGAAAAAAAAATCCCAAAATAAAACAACACAAAATGCAATGCTGCAACAAAACATGAGAATGTGCTTAAGAACAATTAATCCTTCCACCTTAAATTCACGCTTCAAACAAATAATATAAATCCTTTAATCAGCCACTGAACTCCAAGAACCAGAGAGGAAAAACAAATATATGATTTGACAAAGCTATATTCACTACTGCTACATGTGGCTAACTCCATCATGAATGATTGTATTTGCACATGCATTATAGTCACAACTCACATATTCACAACTGCATAGCTTGTTGCATCTGAAATCCATGCAGGGCTACCTGAATTCAAGAGGAATAACTTGTTCTTTCGTGCATCCAATTGTTCATTTTTCCTCAGTAGGCAGAAAAATAGTTGACCGTGAACAAAATTTATTTGCAACGTAATGATGAAACCAAATCCTTTCCGTTGTAGCCCTGGTTCAGATCCTATGTTTAAATCTCATATTCCCCCCAAACATAATGCAACATCAAGCATGCAAAACTCAACTCAATATAGAATTGAAACTACTGTGCTACAAATTTAACATCAAGTACATCATCAATATATTGGCATTTATACTTGGAAACTGAAATGCCTTAACCATTCAAAGATGATACCCATATAAAACATTCATGAGATAGATTTTATTGTTAAAAGTAAAACATAGAACTTTTAGACATATATGTAAAATATAGCAAGTCACATTAATATCATTTTAACTTGAAAAGAAAAATAGAGTAAACAGCATGTTTTACATTAGGACTGTGTGTATGTGCATGTGCATGTGCATGTGTGTCACTAGCTTTTTGGAAGGTTGGTTTTTGACATGAAATGAGGACTTCAATGACCAAAGTCTCTTGTGTAGAGGGCATGTGTGTATCCATATAAAATCAATCATGTGCTTCTAGGACCAACTCTGCAATTGTACAAAGCAAAAGTTGTACATTATCTCCTACTCCAGATTGACTGCTGTCCGTGTTGACCGTAGTGCAACTGAAGCCAGGTTACTGAGTTAAATACTAAGCAGGGAAACACTAATACTATCAGGGCCCAAGGCACAAAAAGAGCAGATTGTCAAGTACCTACAGATTTTGATTTCTAATAAGAAGGAAATGCAAGTATTGAGCCCTGAGAAGAATAGATGTGGTATTCACACACTTGTATATGTATCATACAGCATAATTGAATCTAAGAAATTAAACAGACGATCAAATAATCAAATCAAGTGAGTAACCACATACCGGACGTAAAGGAAGTCCAACAGGGCTAAGAAGTGGCTGTGCCACAACATGATCCTGAGGATGATGATATTGACAAGCTAATCCAAATTTACAGTCCCCTGTTCTCAGATAGTATTGGCAATCTGGTTCACCAGGTCTTTTGGGATATAATTGTTCCTTCAGGTTGCTTCCTGAAAGGCCAGTGGAAGAGGGCAGCAGTGTATATGGTCTAGCAAAAGCTGATGTTGGTGATGACAACTGGGTCACTCCATATAAAGATGTAGCCCCAACACCAGGTTGAGTGCCAGGAAGTGCCTACACCAATTTAAAAATGTCAGAATAAAGTGACTCCTAAAATGAAGAAAATATTGACTTTTCACCACACACACACATCCCTCTGACCGAATAATGATTCCATCCAGGAAATTGGACAACCCCTGGGGAAAGAAATACAGGACCATAAGCCCCTTGCACATATGAACCAGGCAATATAGGAGGCCTGGCCACTCTCAAGCTCGAGGAAGCTCCTACATACTGTTCAGGCAGAGGAACTGTAGGAGACTGCACCTGTTGATAAAATTGAGCAGCAGATGCTGGCAATGATGTGCCCGCCGGTTGAGGATGATGGAATTTACAAGATATACCATATTTGCACTGCCCTGTTTTCAAATAGTAGGAGCATTCTTTCTCATCCTGTTTAAACAAAAGGCATGGCTTAACATCGCATAATTTGCTGTCAATTACGCGAGGGAGAAGAAGAGCAAAAAGAAGTGCCATTATCATACCGACCGTAACGGGTATCCATAAACATTTAGTGGAGCTTGGCTTAAATATTCACCTCCATTTTTAGGATGGTGGAATTTACAGGATGCACCAAATTTACAGGTTCCAGTTTTTAAATAATACTGCTCATCATAAACACCAAGTGTTAATAACCACATTAAATTGGAAATATAAGAAGTTTCTAGATTTTACATTGAGCAAATCATTTAAACGGGGAAAATAATTATACCTGACACGGAGGTTCCCCCAACCGTTCTGGGTAGTCCCCTGTAACTCTTACCGCCGCAACAACCTAAGCCATAGTTGACTCAATTGAGTCAATACATGTCTATACTAAGACGAACAAAAAAAAAAACTAGTCATCTAATTTTTCTATCTGTCATCTACATTCTTCTATGCTTTTTGGTTTATGCAACATGAATCCAATTTACCCTCTAAAACTGGACTCTCACTTTGAAATGACACTCCCCAATGAGAAAGTCAAAATTCAACTCCCCCTTTATCACTAAAAACACATCAACTATTAGTGAAGATTTGGACAAAACAATAACCTTTAGAAATAACACCAACTCTCAACACCAGGGGAAAAAAAGGCATGAAAATAACACCTAATACTAAAACCAAGAGCAACAAGACACTTCCATAGAATTCTAACCTAATGCAGATTATCTCAATTCTCATAGTGATGGGAAAGTGTTACCGCAGCACGATCATGAGGGTGATTGTAACGACACCTGCCACCATATCCACACACCCCAGTCCGCATGTAATACACACAATTAGGCACACCGGGTCGCTCCGGGTAAGATTCGCCACCACCACCCAGCGTCAAATGCCACATCGATTCTACACCAAAAATCAAAAACCCTAATTAGAAAGAGAGAAACAAAACCCCTAACTTCAACATTAAGGAAACCCTAACAGAACGGAAAGAAGAGAGAAACAGACCTTCGAGACCAGTGTCGGTGCCCGGTGAGCGCCATTCGGGTTGGTTCACTGGGTTGTGTACATTTCTCGCGGGGCCCCGACCGTACAAGTCCATGAAAACGGGTTAGTGTTTTGGTTGTTTGCAGTTTGAAGTGAAGAATGAATCTCTTTCGTCCTACTAGAATGTTCTGGAAGATCGAAGAGCTCTGGTGTTGTTTCCTCGTTGCAAACCTGATAGAGAGAGAGAGAGAGAGAGAGGGGTTTTTCACACTTTCTCTGTTAACAGGTTTAATGGTTTGGTTTGGTGAGTAATGAGCATGTGTGTTTTGTGTGGAAATTACATTGTTTTTTCAAAAAAAAAAAATTATCGTACCTAAAAAAAAAATAATGAGGGGAAAATAATATAAATAAATAAATAAAAAATTAACTTTCAATACAAAGACAAAATAACTTGTTTTCTTTTTTTAAAAAAATTAATCAATTGGCTAGAGAAATTGGGAAAAAATTTAACTTTTCTTTCTCTTAATTATTTTATGGCTTTAGCGTATAATATATTTTTTTTTCTCTTTAAACCTCTGTCTAATCAAACGAGTACACAAATAATTTAATTTTTTCTTCTTTATTTTTCATTTTTCTTATTGTTTCGTTTAATGGAAATGAAAATAACGGAAATCATGTAGAAAGAAAGATCTAGAATAAATATATAAGATTTTTATTATTTCTATAAAAATAAAAATAGATAAAATATGTGCTTTTACCATACTTTGAAAAAATAAAAAATTTAATATCATATTTTTTAGTTGTTGATAAGGCTGGTTATGTTTATTACTTTTTTTAATGTTAATTTGTCCTCATAATTTTCATGTAGATAAATCTATTTAAACAAGTTTTATGTATTAAATCAATTAAGAAATAAAAAATTAAAATCATGCATAAGAAATCAAAAATAATAAAATTTTCAAAGGATTAACATGTCATTAATTAAATAAGTAAGAGAAGCATTTTTAAAAATTTTAAAATTAGAAGAGCAATTTAAAAACTCAAAATAAGATAAATGGTGATACTTATTTTTTAACCTAAAATAAATATTTAACATGGGTCACGGTCAACACTATTTCTCTACTACTTTATATTTTAGTGTTAGCTGAAACAATAAAAAATAAAATAGAATCTAAAAGTTTGCGTCTATAACATCGACTAGTAGCTTGGTGTTGTGGTTAATGCTAACTTTTTTACTACAAAACTCACATTTCTTGTAGTGAACAAAAGATATTAAAGTTGAGGTGCAATTAAGTAACCAACTCCTGCAATTATTAACCTATGACAAAATTGGTGGTAGATTAATATCTGAGATCCTTTATATCAAAAACCTTTTTAATAATATAAAGGCCAAATAGTATATCTTGTTAATTGTTGAAGTGAGTGTATGAATAAGAAGTTCAACATTAGATAAAAATAAGCACATTGAATAACATATAAGTGGATAACAATAAGGTCCACATATGTTTCATGTTTCAAGGTTTTGAGTTCAATTTGATGTGAATTCATTTGTATGGTAAGTTGGTAACTGTGTTATGACTGATGACTTATAATGCATATAAAATGTGATTTAGGACAAACATATCATACATTATAGTACAATGAACCTAAAGTTTGAATAGCCTACCCTAAATACTAGTATTCGTTCCCAATAACTAAATTCTGCTAGTACAAGCGTTCCTATTTTGAAGGTTTTATCAATCTTTTGTAGAAAAGCAATAACAATGAACAAACAGTTAAAACTAAAACGTGAGATGAAATGCACAGTTTCAATAAACAAAACAAAATTAAAAAAAAAAATACAAACCTTCCCCTTATTCGTTTTAAAACACCCAAACTCCTCACACACTTTGCTGCACCGTGTTTTAACAAAAACTTAATCACACATTTTATCAATTCTTATTATTTTGTGAATTTTCCACCTTTTTTTTCACGATTGTTATCATGAAAATTTTTAGTTACCGAAGTATTTTACTAATGCTGATGTGTCACTAGAAAAAATGACTGTTATGCTAAAATGGATATATTAAAAGAACTAAAATAAAAAAAATAAAGAGAGAAAATAAAATTGTTATTTTATTAAGAATTAAACAAAATATAAAATACTTAAAATAAAATTTATTAATTTATCAAAAAAAATATTTCCATAAAAAAACATTTTAACCAATCTTAAATAGAATTTTTTGATGTCTTTCGTATTGAATTCTCTAATTATGACACAAATATTTTTTCAATTATAAAAATTCCCATTAAACATATGCTGCATAATTGGATTAAATAAATAAATAAGTGATAAAAAATATTATGTAAGTTCTGATTTTGACCCGATTTTAATTAATTTGGATAAAAAAGTCAAATAACTTAATTGGTCTTTTATCATTTTTTTTAAAGTTCATTTTTTATCTTTTATTTTTCAAAATGATTTAGAATGATCCTTTTATTTATCTAAAGTTAACACCCTTGATGAATTAAAATATTGATGACTAAAAATCTCCGCAAAAGGGTGGATTTTTTCTTTCTTTCTTCATCTTCTTCCTTTTGCTTCTTCTTCCTCTGCAACTAAAACTATTATGCACCAGAGCAAAATTAACTCAGCACTAAGATGCATGAACAACCTCCTCAATTAAACCAAATACTAGTAGAACTCCCTCCTGCATAATAGCAAATCGCACCAAGTAGTACTCCCTCCTGACAGCTTGCAGACTTAAAAAACACAATATTTCAGACCATCAATTAACCTCTCCTTGATCATGTTAAACACTCCAAGGAATTCAAAATCCAACTCGAAAATGAGTAGGCAAAATCTGCTCTTCGAACTTTCAACCACTTCCAAGACAAAATTTGTACATGATCCAGAATCTCCAAAGCTAAAACAACTCAAGTCTAGCATTTGAAATGACCCATAAACTATAAGAGCAGGTGCACATATATACTCTTTAAAAGTCCACAAAAGATTGATAGTACAAAATCAAAAGTAACCCCCCCCCCCCCCCCCAAAAAAAAATAAAATCTGATCCACACATTCACAGCCCCAAAAAACCAAAATCAAATAAACATCAAACAATGAAACGAGAACATATCAGAGAGATTGAGGAGAATGTCATGCTTCCAGCCTTTGTTGCAGGCAGATCAAAGAAATTGAGGTTGGGGAGGAGAGGGTCGGTGGTGGTGGTATCACAACATGATTGTTGCAGTCTCTGGAGGCGATTTTGAGAAGAAGTCAGCGAAGGAGAGGGCCTTGGAGCCTCGGAGGAGTGGTCGTGGGTGGCAAAGCGATGGTTGATGGAGTTGGCAATGACACTCACGTTGGGAGAAGAACAAGGGAAATTGATACACATTTTTTAGCGGTTTTTAATCTCCACTACTTTTAATTACTATGAATTATTTTTAACCTATTTAAAAAATAAAAGAATCAAATTAACCTAAGATAAAAGTAGGACATGTGGCATGACTGTTATGACTTTTTTTTCCAGGTGACACGTGTGACATACGTCACACACATTTGCGTTAGATCAACGTGATTCTTTCTAGAGATGAAATTGAAGTTCTTGCTGAAAGTTATACGATACGATACAATTGAGCGTGTGGCTATGCGAAACAAATTCGAAAAACCCTAGTTGGATTTCAGAATTGGAAGAAAAAGAATAAGAGCATGGGGTTTAGAGTGAGAAATCTGAATCCCATATACCGAAAGTGCGTAACAAGGTTTTCGTCTTCTAATTTTCTCCCACCGGTGCTGGAATCACTTAATTCCCATCCGTTAGAGTCTTGTTTAACTGAAAATCCCGCGTTCAAAATCCCAAGGAGATGGCATTTGGGTCATAGTCATTCCCACCACGACGACCGCCACCACTACCACAAAGAGGGAGAGAAAATTTTCCGGCTGGGACTCGCCGCTGACATCGGTTTAGCCACCGGAAAAGCCTTCACCGGCTATCTTTCCGGCAGCACTGCCATTATCGCCGATGCCGCGCATTCCGTATCTGACGTGGTAAGTGCTAACTCTCACTCGATTCCTAAGTGCAACTTGTCGTGAAACAATGTTCATTCTCAATTCTCATTGTTTTTGTGTTGTCGCAGGTTCTTAGTGGCATAGCTTTGTTGTCTTTCAAGGTTGCCAAGGCGCCTAGAGATAAAGAACACCCATATGGTCACTTCATTTGTATCTACGCGCTACTCCATTTATCTCTTGTGCATCAAGTTACTGTTTATTAGATATTCTGGGAGTAAATCATCACTTTGGTCCTTCAAGTTGTGAATATCCGTCAATTTAGTCCATATGTTTTACTAACGTCCAGGGACTAATTTGAAGGATTTTTCAATACTTAAGGGTTCTAATACTTGAGAGATTACTTATTTAAATTGTTTACTTTAGGGACTATTTAAGAAAGAGAGTAATGGTTTAGGGATGAACTTGATTGTTTATCCGATATTTCGGATGCTAACATTTCACAGGCCAATAGTTATTTGAATATAAATGGATTGATTATCTGTTAGTTTACATATAATAATAGTTAAATAATGCTCGTTTGTTCTGTTATTTTGTTGTGGTTTCTCTTTAGACTAATGTTTTCCATTCGTATGTTATTTACTGAAAGGTTTCTGTTTCATTTATGATTATATTTTTTATATATGGCCTTGTATCTCAGGACATGGTAAGTTTGAGACTCTAGGAGCTCTTTTGATTATCTGTTAGTTTACATATAATAATAGTTAAATAATGCTCGTTTGTTCTGTTATTTTTTTGTGGTTTCTCTTTAGACTAATGTTTTCCATTCGTATGTTATTTACTGAAAGGTTTCTGTGTCATTTATGATTATATTTTATATATTTGGCCTTGTATCTCAGGACATGGTAAGTTTGAGACTCTAGGAGCTCTTGGAATCTCTTGCATGCTTTTGGCAACTGGAGGTGGCATTGCATGGCATGCTGTAGACATTTTGATGGTATTGAAATTCAAACTTTAATCTATTTGTTGCTTCACTTATTCCCATGAACTTTGTGATTTAAAGAAACTTTGATTGAGCTTTTTGTTAGACTATGTATGAAAAGTAGATATTTTTTTTCATCTTTTCAATACTTGAAGTCACTGTTATACACTTGCAGGGATTGTTCTCATCTGGTCCTGAAGTGGTTAGCCAGACATTGGCACATGGGCACAAGCATAGCCACGGACATGGTGGACATCACCATGGAATTGACATGGAGCATCCCATCCTTGCTTTGAATATGACAATTGTGTCAATATGTGTGAAAGAAGGGTACTGCTATTACTTAATATTTACTTGTACTGGCTGATCCAAAAATAATAATAATTTACTTGTACTGGGCTGAGGAGGTCCTAGTATTCCTGATGCCTATTCTAGTCACCTGTGTCCTATGTCACTGTTATAAATATGCTGACTTTGACTAATCCTTCATTGGGTGGTATCTGATACTTCTCCACCGTAGGTGTAAGATACAAACCAATAAAGTTTGATGCAATCTCAAGTCAATGAGACAGATACAAAAGGATAATTAGTTAATTACTAAATAGGAAACCTTTAGAGACTAACATTTAATTGAATGAAAACCTGGAAAAATTAATTAAACTATCATTGTAGTTATGTTAGCTCAAGCACTTTACTTTCCCAGGGAATGCGTTCCTGTGGTCTTTACTCCTACACTTTGCCTCACCTGACATCTGAACCTTGTAATTTAAGTTTCTTTCCTTATTTCTTTCTTTTATTGATGGACCCTATGCTTTGATTAATATGTGCATTACTAGGTTTTATTTTTTCTGCAAGACTTCAGTATTTATATTTGCTTTGCATATCTGTAGGCTTTACTGGATAACAAAACGAGCTGGTGAGAAGCAAGGGAGTGGACTAATGAAAGCAAATGCATGGCATCATCGTGCAGATGCAATTTCATCAGTAGTTGCTCTCATTGGAGTTGGTAAATAACTTAGTTCTTTGAAAGGTTATTAGGTTTGTTATTCAGTAAAAGTCCTATAATGCTGGCTTCTAGTACAAGATATGTTGTCAATAAGGTTTACTTGCTTACACGGCATTGTTGTTGGGTTATGATTATTAATTGTATGATATTAATTATACAATCGCATATAAGTTATAAGTTTTTTGTGGACATCTTTTAAAAATAAGAAGTGGTCATTTGTTCATCTAACACCAATGGTTAATGCTATAATTTATATTTAGCAATTTTTATTGTGTTTGGATTTATGAATTCATGAGCTTTTTTTGTTCATCTATTTTTTGGTACATTAATAATGGTTTTTCTGTTGTTGTTGCTACTGTTATTACCTAAATTGACACAACTAAAAGCATGGTCACTCACCTTATAGTGGCTCTGAAGTCTGAATCTGAGCTTAAGATTTCTTATGTAGACAACTTGTTTGATTTAGTTGAATTCATCAGATGACAGATGGTGCTGTTTTGTTTAACATTAGAACACCCTAAAAAATTAAAATATAACTAGTGTTGTGTTTACTGTCTACATAGCACAGGCTTTGACTTTGGATACTTGATCCATTTATGTCTTGGGTCTTGCTTAGGTTCACTAACAATAGATTTTCATCTCTATGTTAGGAGGGTCTATTCTTGGAGTGAAGTTTCTAGATCCCCTTGCAGGACTTCTCGTCTCCGGCATGATTTTGAAAGCTGGAGCTGAAACAGGTTACCAGAGGTACCTATATCTCTTCCCTGGTGTATACATGTCAACCACATTTTGGAACCTAAGTTAAACATATGGGAACTAAGTGTGATCCTGATACAAGGATACAACAAAATATTGAACAAACCTATGCTAGACATAGATGACATGTGTTGGATACCTACAAATTAGATTATATTTATCTTGTTGGATATAGCATCTAATTAATGTAACAAGTTTACTTGTTTTCCCCTCAACTTAGAGGGATTTTATGTGTGTAAAGCATTTTTTTTATGGATGGCTTTGTCATTTTGGACTGATGTCTTAATGATGCACATTTGGCATATGTAAATTGATGAGTCCTTTCTTTAAGACATACTAATGAGCCCAACTAAATGACTAATACAATGCAATTATTTAATAATAATTTCAGGCATAGAATTTACTACCTCTTTGTCCATTATTAAGATGGCAGAGAATACAAATGGGTGTAAAGTGACTCAAAATGTGTAACCACTTGGGGTAAACTGATTCCGCCTAAACTAAGGGTGTTAGAAAAAAGTTCTAGTTTCTACTCCACCAGAAGTATCTATAGGCAATTCTGATTATGTCCAAACTTCTAGCTCTAATGTTCTTGTTGCTTTTGATCAATTATCAGTGTCTTGGAATTGGTGGATGCTGCAATCCCAGCACAACATTTGGATCCTATTAAACAAACAATATTGCAAGTTGATGGTGTCAAGGTTTCTTTTTTTCCAATATTATTTTAAAAATATTTATTTGGCAACCTTGGAACTTTGCATATGATTTCTTTTCCAATGTCATCTTTTTACTTGAAGAAATGCATCAAGTTCTGCTTTAATTTTTTGCATGCACTTTAACCAGGTATACATTAAGTTTGGTGTTATGCATACAAATGTATGAATCTAGATTACATTCTTTTTATTTCTATGTAAAAAAAATTCAATTTGTATGCAGGGGTGCCATTGTTTAAGAGGAAGGAGAGCTGGTTCATATCTTTATCTGGATGTACATATTGAGGTCAGTTCTGAATATTTTTTATGTCACATGCAATATGTGTCATGAACTCATGATTGGACTGCATGCATCAGTTTTCAGGGTCTAATTTTTAGTTTTACCTTGCAGGTTGATCCTTTCTCTAGTGTAAGTGCTGCACATGACATTGGTGAAAATGTTCGTCATCAAATTCACAAGTCTCATCCTACTGTGGTTGAAGTTTTCATACACATAGGTCTGTTTTGTAGTTTTATATTCTTACCTTGGCTATTGCAGAATGGTAGCTATTTGTTATGACATTTTTTTTTTAATAATTGACATACTTGTTAACAGAAGTTACTTTGTAGCAAGGTGATTCACTATAATTTTAATAACATAGTTGATAGTTGTGAATTGCAAATTGCATTGAATTAGATTTAGAGATACAATGAAAAGTAACTTGAAATATATCATATAAATGATGTATAGTTCTCAATGTTATTATTAACTAGGAATTGACAAAAGTAAAAAAAGCATAAGCCTCACAAAACAAAATCATTAGTTGTGTGTCATGTCTTCAAAACAAAAACAGGGTAAGTATTGATATGGCTAGGTAAGATGCAGTTCACTTTGTCAAGTTTCTGCTTTAAAAGAGTGAAAACTGAGTAATGGAATACAATGTTGTTAATGGCGGATGGCGGTTCATGGCGGAAAGTCAAAAATCCGCCATAAAAATATGGCGGATGGCGTAGCGGAAAATGGCGGATGTCATGGCGGACACAAAAAAAAAAAAAACATATATATAAACTCATTGAAATTGAAAAAAACAAAGGATTGCATTCAAATAAACTAAAAAAGTTTCATGAGTTCATACAATAATCAAGTACCAACACCAAATAAACTCATTAAAGAGTTCAAAATAAGAAAATGATAAAAACATAATGCAAAGTGCAAAGTGAAGGTTAAGGCTCTAATCATCTTCTCCAATCCCAACATAATCATCTTCGTTGTTATCATATGGTAATGGAGCATCTCCCTCTCCCCCTTCCCCATCAGACGCCTCAAAATTGACCATGATTTCTTCTTCTTCAGATTCAACATCAATATTCTCCTCAACATCTAGATCCTCATCATTTTCTTGGACTGCTTTTTGCTTCCTTGATGAAGATCCAACAACCATTGCCTGTTTTTTAGAAGTTTGGGCAGCAGCAACACTTGTTTTTTGCTTTTTCCGCCTAGTATACATCCTACACTCTCCAACCCCTGAAGCCTGATACACAGTTGCCCAATTTAGAGCATCATCATCTTCAAATACCAAATCATTTCCAGCATCATTATCATCATCTTGATCCATCTCTCCCACGAGCCATTCATTGCATACATCAATATCATTAAGAGAAATTGGATCAATTTCATCTCTTGCATTATATCTTTGCTTCAATTGTTGGTTCTATTTGACAAACACCAAATCATGCAACCTCTTGTGCTCAAGCCTATTTCTTTTTTTGGAATGAATCTACAACATAACAAATAAATGTTGATTTCAATCTCAAATATACTCCAAATATAACTTGATCATCAAAATTAAATAAAATTAAAAAGTATAGTTAGAGTTTTGTCACAATTACTTGCTCAAACACACTCCAATTTCTTTCACATCCTGAAGCACTGCAAGTCAAACTCAAAATCTTAATAGCCAGCTTCTGCAAATTTGGAGTTTGTGACCCAAACATTCGCCACCAATATGCTGCGGGTGCGCTTAGAAATCTTCTTCATTAAGTCTCTGGGCGGCAAGCACCTCCTTTTTTTTCTATAAATAGTATGATAAAAGTTTCTTACTAGGAGAATGGGTTTTCCTTTGAGCCATTGCAAAGTCGGAACCAAAGTGGTCAGCACCAATCTTGTAAAGATGCAACTCGGTTAGAATTTTCTGTTGCACATCAAATTGTGGAATCAACTTCTTAATGCACTCAAACAAACCATTGGTGACCTCAAAATCAAACTCCAAGTCAGTGTTGTCATAAAAGAACTCTGGATTTAAGAAGTGGGCAGCTGCATGCAATGGCCTATGAAGCTGACAATTCCATCTTTTATCAATGATTTCAAACACATCTTTGTACTTGTTTTCATTGTTGTTGAAAGACTTCATAATTGTTTCTTTTGCCTTGTCCATTGCTTCATAAATATAGCCCATGGCTGGTTTCCTTTCACCATCCACAAGACGAAGCACTTTCACAAGTGGAGCCATGACTTTAAGAGTGTAAACCACACTATTCCAAAAAGAAGGCATGAGCACTACCTTTGCAGCTTCTTTTCCCTTAGGCTCCTTAGATAGCTTGTTCAAGGTCCATTCATCAGAAGTAAACATCTTTCTAATATTGGCTTTCTCTTTGTGAAGCCTTTCCAAGGTTAGATAAGAAGTGGCAAATCTAGTAATAGCATGTCTCACCAATTCCCTCTTGTTTGTAAAATTTCTCAACAAACTTAAGGTACTAGAATGGGCATAGATAAACCCAACTAGATTAATTGCCCTTCTAATGGTCTTCCTTATCAAGGGAAGCTTCCCAATATCTTCAAGCATCAAATCAATACAATGAGCTGCACAAGGAGTCCAATAAATATGTTTCCTTTTCTCCTCCAACAACTTACCCGCTAAAACATAGTTGCTCCCATTATCGGTTACAACTTGAACAACATTCTCTTCTCCAACTTCCTCCACAATGGCATCAAGCAACTCAAAAAGCTTTTCACCTGTCTTGATGCAATCCTCCCTAGGAAGGGACCAATCACTAGAACCATGAGCAAGAGGCTCCAAGAAGATTGTCTTCACAAAATCAGAACCATCAACAGACTTCAAAAACATGGTACCAGCTTGAGAGTTAATAAAAAAATTAATGATGCATCTTTGTTTCCGATCAGTCCATGCATCGGACATAATAGTACAACCATACTTGACCCATTGCTCCCTATGGCCTTTCATCAAATTTTCAGTATATTCAACTTCCTTCTTCAAGAGTGGAAATCTGATGTCATGATAGCTAGGAATGGGCAAATGTGGCCCATATTGACCAATGGCTGCAACCATGTTCTCAAAGCTTTTCAATTTAATGAGGTTGAATGACAAACCTGCTTGGTACCAAAAGCGAGCAATATGTTGATGCACCTTCAATACTTCATTCTTATCCATTGACTCTCTTATGTTCATTTGCCTCAGCATCTCCATTTTTCTCCGATTGATTGCATTTTCTGGATTCTTACAGAATTTGTCCATTGGTCCTTTTTTAGTCCCACACTTTGTCTTTGCACTTGCAGCAGCATTACAAGAATCCGCAAACTCATCTTCTTCACTTCCATCACATCCAATCGGTTCACCAAATTCAAAATCTCTTATATTTGCCATATTACCACTGCCAGAAGTACTGTAAGTGGTCCCGCTTTTTTTTGTAGCCATATATTCCTTCAACTCTTCAACTACATTTGGGGGAGTTTTCTTGCAAGCTGCAACGTTGCCCGACTTCCCAATCAGGTGTTGTTTGGCTCGGGTTATTCCTCCCTTAGTGATTTTTCCACAAAAATTACAAACAATGGTGTTTGTATCTCCTTCCACTAGTGAATGGCAATATTTCCAGCCTGGGTCTGCCTTATTTTTCCTCGTTGCACTTGCAGTAGCAGCATCGGATGATGGTTCAGCCATTTAAAATCACTAAAAAGGGACTGAACAGGAAAAAAAAATTATGGTGTCAAATACGAAAAAAAAAAAAAGGGACTGTTAACAGTAAAAAGGGGTGTCAAATAGCAAAAGGAAAAAAAAAGTTGTAGACAGAAAAATGGGGTGTGTCAAATAGCAAAAAGCCCAAATCAAAAAAAAAAAAAAAGATCAAGGTTGGCTGACCCGCGTCTGCGTCTTCGTCTTCTTCGTCTTCTTCACGAGACAGAAAGAAGAGGCGTCGCGGTCGCGGGAGGCTGCGTTGCCGGGGCTTGCGCGAAGTTGGCCTTCGTCTTCGTGTAAGGGTGTCGCGAGCGGCGGCGGTTGGGTGCGCGGACTGTGCGGGTGTCGCCTGTCGCGGCGGCGGCTGGGTGCGGCGGGGTGAGGGAAGGACGCAGAGGTGAGGGAAGGACGCAGAGGTGAGGTGAGGTGCGGCGTGGGACAACATTTAATTGAATGCATAACCGGGTAGGGTTGGGTCGGGTTGGCCCAACTCCTACCGCGGACAAAAACCAAGCAAATCCCGCCATTTTCCGCCACCCCGCCATAACCGCCACGACCGCCATGGCTATGGCGGCCGCCATGGCGCCGCCATCCCAAACCCGCCACGCCACCGCTATTCGGTGGCGTTTTTTCGCAAATCCGCCACCTAAATCCGCCATGGCGCCGCCATGGCCGCCATTTAACAACACTGATGGAATATGACCGAATAGGGTGCAAAGTGAGGGATAGTGTCAAGCCCATGTTTTAGAAGAATGAAATCTAAGCAATGGAATAAAATGTCAAGTACTGAATTAAGGTATGTATGAGATTATTATTGTTGTAAATTATGTGATAGAAATTGTTCCATTTACCAAAGTAGACATACAATGTACCCTAGAAGTAGAATTAATTATTTTTCTCTTGTAAATTGTGTTTTGTATTTATTAGGTTTATAACCATCGTGTATATAAATCACCTAAGACTGAGTGCATTTTTCACTCACCTAACAGTAGCTAAAATATTATCTCCTTTGATCTCAAGTTGGCGTTGTTGATGGATTGGCAAGTGCACCAATTCCTCTCAAGCAGTAAAGTTAAAACGAAAGTCTAAGTGTCGAATTCATAGGGACTTTGTTTGTACTTAGGTAGATGAATATTTTATTAATAAAAGAAGTTAAAGAAAATTGATTTGAAAAAATTATGAGAAAAATAATAATTTAAATTAGCAGAAAATTAAATCAAACAAGAGAAGAAATTAAACAAGAATTTAAATTGATTAATTAAAGACAGAAAAATTAGAAAATCCAATAGTATTGCAGAAGTATATTCAGAAGATGAGAATGTTGGGAATTTAATTTACCAGAGCTACTCTTTGATATAATGTTAATGATTTTTTCTCTATTTATAATTATTCCAATTTACACCTGCATCTACTAATATACTCTAACTTCTTTGGTCCTTCGCATGAAAGAACCTAATTTATATATTTTCTCTCTCAAATTCCTTTACAGAGCTAAAATAATAAATTGCATTAAAAATATAAATGTATAACAAGTTAAACAAATATCAATATATCCTTAGTGATGACTTTATTTAGATATCATTTCCCAGTTCTATTAGAAAATAACGTCTCCCACCTAAAACTTACCATGCAAATGGGTGATCAAGCTACAAATAATAATATTAAGCACAAGAAAAGATAATGCAAATGTAATATTCATAAATAGATAAGATAAATTACAAGAGTAGTATAAGAAGAGAAATAACAAGAGTAGTTAACTGTCAAGTTCCCAACAAATGGGGTTTAGTCTCTCATAGTCATAGGAGGCTTTACAACTGCAAGAGGGAAATATTTAGTGAAAGAAAATAAGATAAGGAAAGAGGATGGAAGGAAGGAATTGTTCCTAATGATTACTTCTCCTTCTTCTAGCCTTTGTCTTTCATAAGGAATTGTATTCTCTTAGAATTTATGTGTGTTTTTTCCTTATTCCCTCTTCTTCTTTTATAGGTGCAAATTAGCTTAGTGCTAAGTGGGCTTCTCGCGCTAAATCCGCCTTTACTTTTCTTAATTAGCCTGTTTTCGTTAATTAGTCATGTTTTCCTTAATTATCTTGCTTTTTTTTGTTTTATTTTACTCACTAAGCATCATAAATTATCACTTTTAATATTCTCTGCACAAAAATTTAAATGATGTTAATTTAATAATTATTTGTTCAAAAAGGAAGAATTAAGAGAAAAAAATTACAAATTCCTATATAATTTAACCCCAAAATATACTCATAATTGGTAGTTATCAAGCATCATCTCTGTTTTGCATCCTTATTTCAGCCATTGTCAAGGCTGAAATGCAGTATTTTGTCTTGGGTTCTTCTAAACCAAACCAATTGTCACTGTTTCAGCACTGTTCATGAAAACTATTCATCAGTGCAAGTGACCATTATTTATGTATAGAAAATGCTTAGCCTGTTATGAATGTCAAAAGGGCAAATTTAAATCTGTCACCACTGGTCCTTCTTGCTATCTTATTTTACTGACTATATATCAGTGCAGTGGTGGATGTACATACATAAATAGCTTAAATATGTATATTTTGCCTCCCTAATTTTGAATATTTAAACCCCTTACCCCTAATTTTTTACTCCTTTCATGTATTTATTATTTTTATTTAAGTATTTAATTTAAAAAATTTATTTTATATTCTTCCCAATTGACTCAGTAGAATAGGATAAGATAGCTATCTTCTCCTATTGTATTCCGTTGTTTGTTGCGTCAATATATATGATAATGTCTTAGATCCATTACTTTATCAGTGCATGGCAAAGATATGCCTAATTTTCTAATCATTCAGCTTTTATCTTCAAATTATAGCCTTATGATGACTAAAATTCACTAATCCCAATGACATATAGTAATGAGGTTTTCTGAAATCTAAATCTCTTTTTTTTTTGTAGTCGATGCCATGTGTTCTGCCATTTTGAATCATTTAACTCTAAATTTGTCCTATTATTGTTTCTTTTTATAGATCCTGCCATGTCACATGCTTCTCATCAGCGAGATAGTTGGAGTGGAGACATGAACCAGAGCAGTATTGTTCCTGCTGAGGATAGTAACATTGAAGGAATTGTTTCTGATATCATCTCATCAAACTTTCCACAGGTAACATTTGTTTGTGAAAACTAGAAGACAATCAAAATAAGTTCAGTTTGGAATTTGGTGTGGGTCTTTCATCTATTGGGGATTCTTTGATTTTATTGATTAGAAATGAAAATATTATTCTTCAATTGGTTCAAGTTCTCTTAGCCATAAAATTTGGGGAATTAAATGATTGCTATTCTCTTTACTAGTACGAGTGTAGGTTTTTCTGTTTCAATATTAATTGAAGGTGGTGGGAAGTAACATTGTTAATGGAAGTACAGTTGTTTTTTCAATCTTTAATTGTCTCTAGCTGGTTTTCAGATGTCAGTTGAGCGCATAGCACGTCACATGTTTCAAAGCAAGATAGTTCTTCAAATTGAGGTTTCCATGCCACCTGATATCCCAATTGGGTAATTTCTATTGTCTTAAACCTTTAGTGAGTTTGATTGTGAATTGGGTCCATCTCCCATAGCAACTTACGTTTATTTACCCACAGACATGCAATGGAAATGGCAAAGCTAGCAGAGAAAGAGATTTTTAAGGCTGTCTCGAATACTATTCATGTTAGCATTCAGCTACGTTTGGGGCAACCATTCCCACAGATCAATCATACTTAGAACCATCCATGGATGGTGGAAAGCCGATTTTTTTGCAACTCCATGCATCCTTTTAGTATGATTTAAGTTTAATAGATTATTACAATATTGCTTTGTTGCAACTCCTACCTAGTCTCATACTATTCCATACTAGCCAATTACTTTGAGAGGCTCACAGGAGGTGGAAAGGTAAGCAGACCTACTAAAACCGAATATATTTGCGCCCATTAGACGTTTCATACACTGTTGAGTTCCCTCGTCGCCCTGCAAAACTACTGAATATGACTAAATAATGAACCCCCTTGAGTAATACAGTTTTTAACGGCAAATTTATGTCTTTGTTAGCGCCTTGTGAGTTATTCTATGATATTTTTGCAGTGGGTTAACTACGTACGAACATCGAAATATTGGCGCCATTTTATGAGATTTGCTTTTTTATTGAAACACTTCTGTTCATCTCTCCTTTTTTTTCTTTGTCGACTGATCCATTACTCATTTAAAGGTGTAAAAATATTTTTTTTAACAATCAAAGATTTTCATTTTCATTTTAAACCACAAGATATGGATTAAACTTAATTACAAATATTACATGTGATATGTTACCAAGATTTTTCAAGTCCCACCAAAAGAAAAAGAATTAAATTGATTTTGTTTTACCTAATAACAAATACTATCATTTAATAAAGGTTATATCTGATGATTTTGGCATAATCATTACTGTACACAACTTTTGAAACCGTGTACCTATACGCCACCCAATGGTACTCCAGCAGTTTGAGTTAAATCACCAATCAAAATTTAATAAATTTAAACAAAAATTGAGATGGATAAGTTTAAATAGAATATATTGTTCTGAAAACATTTATTGCCCTCGTAATTTTTATTTTCATTTAGAAATCGAGTATATCGGCCAACTCGTATAACTTCTATTAAATTTTATTCTAATTAGTTTCTCATGGTCGAACCAAATCAAATTTAAAAAAGAAAAAAATATGATGATAAATTGAAGGGGAAAAAACAACTTCCAATACCTTACCGTGCACGGAAAAGCTATTTTTTTTTTGAGAAATAAACTATTATTTTTTATGAAGAACACTTCATGGTAAGAGAGCCATTGATTAGATAATTGTAGTATGATTAACAATGTCCACATCTATTAAATTCAGAAAAAGGGTATCATCACTTCAATGGCACTCTCCCTTTCCCTTTGACAACAGCACAGTCAATTTTATGATCTATAATAACAAATAAATCCAAATAAAAAAATGTAGAAAAGCTCAGAAGGATCCATTGGTAGTTTTGTAGAAAATTCTTCATTCCCTTATAAAATAGGTAGTTCATACCATCATTGCCTCCAAAAACAATAAAACACAAATTGAGAGAAAGAAAATGAAAAAGATGAAAGAAGACGAACAAAAAGAAGATAAATGGTACATAATTTGAAACTTAGACTGAGCAAAATGTTCTGTTCGACGAAGAACACAGGAGATATGACCGATTTTGCTGTACACACACACATACGTGATCTAATTAAGGTTAGGAGTTGGGACTTTAGATTTTGGCCAATTGTGAACAATGAAGAGAGGAAACTCAAGTTCAATGTAAGAACTACCCCTCCAACAAAGGGGATTTTCTTCCTATGCCATTTAAATCTCATGTACACCATTCAATTTTTTATTAATTTCAACATTGCCCTTTTAAATAGGCTATATGGATTGTTAATCTGTATTGGCAATCCCTATGGCTTGGCAACAACCTTTGACTTTTTGCCTTTGAATTTATCAAGAGGAGCACTATTGCCAAAAGGTGGTTCTTCTTCTTCTTGTTATTGTTGTTGTTCTTCTTTTTCGACTTTGGAGGGGAAGATGGGTAGGTCGCAAAATCGCTGGATCTTGCGGGTGAATTTTTAAGCAGAGACCTTGATGGGCATGCCGGTGCAGTGGAAGGCAAAGGGGAGGAGGACGTTGGTGCTGCATAGGCGGCGGTAGGCAACAACAAACTCAAGTTTGGAGAGGGATAAGGCATGGGCGAGGTGGAAGTAGACATTCATGTAAGGGAAAGGGAAGTTGTCAAAGAATTTCTCGCTAGGCAAAGAATGGGGATTCTCACCTGGTTCAGCTCTGAAGACATCTTTCTCTTCCCACCATTTTTGGACCTTCAATTCGATCTCGTGCAGATGATCACGCTGCGCAAAGCTCTTGTTTCTGCCCTTGCTTGCCATGTCCGAGTGGTGGCGGAACATGGATGGGTGATACTTGTGTTTGTGTGTTAATGAAGTTTGAAAATGGAGAAAAGAGTGCGCGAGGCGAGATTGCTTGCGACAAAGCAACACGGATTGACAATCTGTATAGACCATACGGATTACAAATCCATATAGGCACACGAGTTATCAATCCATATAGGCATACGAATTGTCAATCCGTATTGACAACACGGATTGTCAATCCGTATAGGTAGAATACAGTGGAAAAAAAAACTCACAACTATTAAGTGAAGGGTACTGTTGGGTCTATGAAGAACTATACTGGGTGCACAGGAAGAAAATCTCCCAACAAAGTACTTATGGGCTTTTCTGACCTGGGCCTATTGACCTATCAAACACAAGGTAATTGCTTCTTGCATTCTCCCAACGACTTCCTGAACTTCACATATTGCTATTGTGTTGTATACCCATTTTCATTTTCAGTTTTCCACACCTTATTGATTTTGTGTCGTATACAATTTTCTTAAACTGTAATTCATTCTATGGCTTTCTAGCAATGGATTAACTACGAATCAATCAAACCACGACTAAAACATAAGCCTAAACCATTACAAAAAAAGTACATACTATTTTCTTTTGGTACATGAATTACATTTTTTTGTAACGACCGTAATTAGAGTGTTTGATTCCTTAGTGAGACTTCATGTATTTCACAAGTTTTAGTTCTTTGGATCGACTATATACGAGACTAATTTTTAGCTTGAAGACACTTAAAATTCTTCATCCCTTTTCAATGGTGTATTATGTGATAATCAAACCAAATTACATACTATTTAAACTAATAAGATAATGCTCTTACATTCTTTGTCACTCACCAATTTAAACTTGTACAAGGTTCAATTCCCCGATCAATTTTGAACATATACTTCCTCCGGTCTTTATTATAAAGTTCAATTAACTAATACATGTTAAGGAATTTAGTTAAAAACATTAAATTGGCCTTAAATTAGTATTTTTTTTCAAAATTATCCTGTAAATAAAATTAACATTAATCTAGTTATGTTTCTTCATTATCATGTCATTTAAGAACTAATGTTAACGAAAAATATTTTTTTGAAAAGTAATTAATGCATCTGAAGTTGCAGATTGAATTTTATAAAACTAAAAGGATCAAACAACACTCCTAAGTTGGACCTTAGGATAAGGATCCGAAAGATAGGCGCATTAATTATTAAGATTAATTGGCTGAGGAATCTGTTACCAGACATTAAATTGTTACTACAAAGTTTCAAAAACTCATTTAAATGAAGCATTCTCTTTTCTTTTAATCTAAACTGGACACAGTTTGTGTCGGTTCTCAAATGTCCCAAATGGATTTCTCCATAGTAGCAGAATCCCCATGTGGAAGGTGGTGGTGAAAGTGATTCATAATCTGCAACCTCTGGTGGGTTAATGTATCTAACTCCAATCTTTGCTGCTGCTGTTTTTGATTCTGTGGTTCATGCACCCTTGAAGTTGCACCCCCAACGCCCAAGAAATCATGAACCAAACTCGAATTACCAGTACCGATCTCTTGCTCCACGTTCTTCATCAATCCTTCGTTGTGGTCACTTAATTCCCATGAACATTGTACCGAACATTCTCATATCATTATTGTTGGAATCGAATATCAGTGACATTTCTTGTTGCCCCTTGTGAAAAAATTGCATGTGAGATTGATCAGGGTTTGGATGATGGAAGTGGTCATAGGAAGAAGAATTATGGTTGTGGTGAGGACCAGCCATGCCGCTAATAACAAAGTTTTTCTGCATCATGGTTGGAGAGTTAATAATAATGCTATTATTATTATTATTATTGCTTGCAGTGGCACCCATTTGTGCTGCTTTCTGCAATAAAGCCGTGGCAGACATGTGAGCTGATGAGGCAGAAGCGTTGTTTTGCAGTCTTGGAAGTGATTGAAAGCAGTGGTGTTGTCGAGCTGAGTTGAAGAGGGATGAGACATGTTTTTTGGACCACCAAAGATTGTACTTCCTCTCTTCTCTTTTGTAAGAAAAAAAATTCTCACATATTAAAAAAGTTAATTTATTTTATTAAATTGTTACTTTTAATTAAAAATAAATATATTTTTTTAAATTATCATTTATTGGAATTTGATATTAAACATAAATTTTTTATTAAATAAGATAAAAGTAATTAAGTTTTTCTTGTATTTAAGGACAAAAATTTGAGCTTTTTTTCTTATAAAAGAGAAGGAAAGAATTACCTGAAGTGGACTTGAATGGCAATGGGACAATGTGTTCTTGGAGTGGGTTCTTAGGGTCGTAGTTGTTGTTGAATTCGGATACAGTAGTGTTGTTGGAACTAGTGCTTAGAGGCACTGTGGTGGCAATAAGATCCGGCAATTCAATTTGCTAGGTTGTTGTTGTTGGTGTCATATTGCCACTCTTTAATGAGTGGTTTACTCGGTTGTTTTCTTCAGTTAATGTGTCACAAAAGGCTCTGTGCGTGATAAAACTGTCTCTTCTGCAAGATTCAGATAAATATAACGTGTTGAATGTTGACATGTACTGGTAGAATTAGGAGGCACTTTAATGCTAACTAACAGTTAAGAGACATGCAGAATCTCACCATTTAGACAAGATGATTTTTTTTTATTTGGTGTCTTGACGTTGTTCATTTATTGAGAGGATAAGGCAGGTAAATAAAGAGACAAATTATTTCATTCTAAAGTTATGATATTAAATTTAACAACTCTTGTACTTGGAATTATGGCTCCACCTTAATTTAACACGAAAAAAGTAGAGCCACATCAACTCAATGTTGTCATATGTACATGTATTTTGTAGAACTGCAAATGTAACAGTTGTGTTTTGACACGTATTACTCAAAATTCAACTTTATGTATCTCTTATTGGATCAGTTAGTTTACAGTATATCTTGAGAATCTGTTTCTAAGTAGTTTATACAATTGACCTGATGACAGTTTGATATATAAGAACACTTGCAGTTTTTAATATGTACTAGCTAGTTCTTAAGAATTGTGAGAAAATTTGTTAACAGAATTTTAAAAACTCATTTTAAGTTGTTAAAGAAAGAAATGTTAGAAACACACTTTTTTTTCTTAAAGATTACATCATTAAAGTAAAAATTGGTTGAATTTTCTAAGTCTAATGTGAGATTAGAAGATTCACTATAATTAAGTAACTTCACTGTGGTTGCACCGTTGGAAATAGTGTACGAGCCAATGGAGTAGACTCACATGGAAGAATGGACCACACCAAATGAATAATAATGGTGAGTAAATGTTATCTGTCAAATCCAGCATGCAAGTGTTTTATTTATGAGCACAAACTACCATGAAGCATAATCTAATGAAAAATATATCGTACGTGTCAACACTTCTTCATGTTTCTCTGCAACAAACCAATGTATCTAGTACTACTGTATTACTATTATGAGAGAAATGAATTAGCATATTATTATCTAACCCTCTAAAAATTAGCTCCCATGATTGCCTTTTGGACCCCAAAAAATCATGCAAACGATTGTACTTAAAATTTAAAATTGGTTCAGGTTGGTTTTAATTGCCGGTAACAAGTCCGAGTTAAAGAGAAGTTGTGTTAAGGCCTTCGACAATCAAAATAAAACTCACTGGTATATTAAATATGGTAAAACATCCTGTGCATGTTTAGTTTACAGTCAAAAATTTTACGATGCGTGTTTTAATGTCGATCGAATAAAAATAAAAACAAGAGTTCTCTTCATTTGTAAAAATAATTTTATTTTTCACTTAATTTTCAAACATTGCTCACTCTTATACTAAACATGGTAATAATAATAACAATAATATTAATTAATGTCTACCTTGGAAAATATGGTTCCCCAATCACATTTGTATTCCCTAGTGCCACATGTTTTCTGGTGGGCCTTCCAGTCAGATTGGACAGCATATCTTCTAGAGCATTTGTCACACTTCCATTTCTTTTCACCATGTTATCTGCTGTAATTTTTTTTATGCCAGTGCTGTCTCCTAATGCACGAGCTGGGTTATGGTGGACACATGATGGCTCAGGGCACACATAAACCCTTTTCTTCATCAACTCATTGCTTCCTCTCTGCCTCAGCTTCCATGGAGGATTGCGACCTCTACGGTGCAACTGAAGGTTTTGGTTCCTCTGAAACCCTTTGTTGCAGATCTCACAGACGAATCTATTTGTTGCCATTAATGTGGTTGGTGATAAAGCAATAACTTCAGCATTCGGATCTGTTACATGAATCTCATCCATCACCACCACCGACTATTCCAAAATGATAATAGTATTCATAATGATCATATATGCTTGTTAATTTGTTGTGTTGGTTACTAAACTAAGTCTGCACCAGGGTACTTTGTTAATGATTCAGATTTTTTTTGTGTGTTTTTAATATATGTTTTTTAATTAATATAATGATTGTTTGTGGCTAACTCTTTGGTGCAACCTTACTTATACTATCTTTTGAATTAATTCAACTTCTAAAATCATGAAATATCACCGAGAAAATAAAAATGAAAATGTAGGTATAATTCGAATAAGGAAATTTACTATTATTTCATATTACATAGTTTCTTCTTTACATAAAAAGGTCGCAGCAGTATTGAAACAGAGAATAATATTAAGTTCAATAAAGCAACACAGTTTTTCACCCCTTCTAAAATGATCTCTAATAATGCACACCAAACCTTAATTTTGCTTAACTATAATTTAACGTTTAAGTTTGCAAGGACTACCTAGCCAGTAACTAGAGTTTGACCAGTAGAGCACAGCTAGCATGCACCATTACCATATTTCAAAGCAAAATTCAACTTAATTGTCAAAAGCACTTAGACTTCTTTAGTTTTTAGTTTCCTTAATCACACCACCATATCAGTGAATGCAGAATTGATTCGTAAATTTGACAGCAAGTTTTCCTATATTGAAACTAATTGATCAAACATGATTAAAATCCAAATATTTTGGGATTAATTAAACTAAATGTGCAAGGGCAAAAACTGAAGCTCAGGGTTGAATGATTGCCTGGGGTTCCAGGTAGGTTTCTTTAATTCCTGTTTGCTTGCTTTTGTTGTTGATTAGTGGAGCTATCGCTGTTGCAAGCACCAGAACTTGAGCCATGAGGGTGGTTCAGTGGTTGTTGATGCAGCTTGTTTTCTTGATGAACTTCTTCCCCAGTGTTTGCTGAGGAGAAACTTGCTTCGCGTCGCCACCTGAAATATTTGACATTTGAACAAAAAGACTGTAAAATAATTAATAGAAGCTTCTCTGGTCTTTCTATTTTCCTTGTTAGTATATATAATGCTGTGGCTAATTGGTTTTCTGATGAAACTAGAGGAAGACAAAAAACCGAGGGAATTATCCTTGGTTTTTGTTGAGGAATTAGAAATCTATTGCTGCCATGATATGATACTAATATTGGAAGCTGGTTTTCTTTGGCCTTGTATAAATATATGAAGACAACTACAAAGTAAATGCCCCTAGCTTCTCGGTGTTATGGTAATATCCTAAAGAAAGTAATTTCTCTCTTTATATTTTACACGTAATTCATACTTTCCAAGGAAATCTTTCTTCCGCACTTTAAATACCACACATATATATATGCAAAATAATTTCATTCACTAGAAGATAAAAAACGTTTCAATGCTATGATTTCTTTTATTTTTTATTATTTTTTAAAGACTACGTGAACTCTTATTCTAAAGTGGATTCAAAAATGTATCAAGGTAATATTTTTTTTACATAATTAATTAAATATCTTAATTTGTAATAAATAATTATTAAAAAAATAATGAGTTTTCAAAAATATTATTTGTAAGTTTCTTTGTAAAACTAGAGATAGAATATACTATACTATGAAGAAAATTAAACGAAATTAACTTGACAATACCGTTTTTTCTTATTTATTTTCATTTATAAATATTTCTTTTTTCTTTTCTTCTCTCTCATATGGATCTAGAAGGGAGGAGGTTCCTACTTGTGTTGCCCACGTTAGATTTGTTGGTATTCAAAACATGTAATACAATTGTATACTAGTTGATCCATATCTATATATATATCTATATATATATATATATATATATATATATATATATATATATATATATATATATATATTTGTGATGATGTACACTATCAATCATTGTTATATAATTATTTTAGTTTAATTAATAATCTCAAATTCAAATCATAAATATATGTATATATGAAAAATAAATTATTACAAAATATATTTAAAAACACAATCTTTTTTTCCTTCTCTCTTCAGACCTTAGACTCCCTTCCTAAGGCATTGTTTGTTTTCTACAAAAAGTGATTCTATTTCTGGTCGCTATGCCATGAATTTTTTTTTGCTCTTAATTAATTTTCAACAAAGCTTCAGCATAGGATAGTATTATACTACTCCAGATATTTCGTACTGTTGCTTTACCTTCAACTTACGCTACACGATGAAACAGAAAATACTACATTTTAAAGAAAAGTTTCAGGTTCCTGACATATAATGGACTTTAATTAGCTAATGACAGAATTAATAAACTGAAACAACAATTTACAAGGTAAATAATTAAATTTAATTACTGTATACGACTGTTTATTAGTTCTGTAATTTTAGTGCTTAAAATTTTAAAAAAAGTTAATTAAATTTAATATAAAATAAAAACGTTTCTTCGGTGTAATTTACCAGGTAGAGAGGTTAGACATCAATTTGCACCTTTTCTGAAATAGGTATGCTTAGCTACTTCTTTCCCCTTTTTACCTCAGCTTTGAGAATTTTTTCAGAATGTTTATTTTATTTATTTTCCTTTGCAAAATAGCTCTTTGGTTTGGTCATGCACTTCACTTGTTTTATATATTTTGTACATTGATTCACAATACTTTGAGCTTCCTCAAATTAAATCTAGTTAACTGCACCGAGATGCTGGTATTAATTAATCTAAAAAATGTTTTTACAGAATATATAAGAAATCATAAATGACTATTATCAAAGCCGACTCTTTGCTTCTCATTTGAACCAAACGGTCAAAGGAAAAGGGCCAAATAAGTATCTTCAAAGATCAAACGAACAATGGATAAAGTAGTTAGTAAAGACAAAAAAAAAAAAAAAAAGAGGGCTGCTGACGAGTTAATTAACCTAGTTAGATCAATTTTTGCTTTTATGGCACAACAACATTAACTAAGGCTCCTATGACCTCCTTAATATTCCATAATTTCTTTTTTTTTTTGGTACAATATTTAATACTCGATAGTTGAACAAAGCGTAAATATTACCTTTCACCATAGAATCTAGGTTAATTTATTGGTTGAACAATATGTATGAATATAATACATGTTCTTATACTATATTTGATTCCTACGAAAAAAAAAACTATATAATTTTTTCTCCAACCTTTTAGATGAGCATATACGCAGAGACTTGAAGGTAGATATGTGAATGTGAATATGTGATGATATTGTTTTTAAGGATTTATTCATTCATTTCATAATGTTCATTTTTAATACTGCGAAAATCATTTAGGATACAACAAATTTTGTGGCAAACTCAGGTGACAGAACTGTAGAAATGTATTTTATTAACCCACACTGAAAATAATAATAAAATGTTTAATATAGTAATTTGACTAAGAAAACAAAACTATCTAGAGAAAAAATAACTGATTTAATTAATTAAACTATATTATTAATTTATAATAATATTTATTGTTTATTGACTACAAATTTTAAAGTAATTAAAAGTGTTTTAGTAAAAAATATAATTAATGTAGACAATTTAAAAGGAGTCTAATTATAAAAATAGACATAAATTTCTCAATTAAAAAAAAAAGCTCTGATGTATAAGGTAATAAGGACGAAGGTAGCATATAACCTATTATCAGAATTGTTAATTACTAGCTAGATATCATTGAAGTTTTTTTACTAAATTAAGGGACATGTTTATATATTATAACTGCTTGAAGGAGTCATAATCCCACGTTTAGAAAAGTTATCTTTGTCTTTTGGTTATGTTGAGTACTGCTGCTCCCATACGGCACAAACTAGAATATCAGACATGAGCTAAGCTTCACATTTTCAGCCTAAAAATTAGAAGGCTTTCCATTTCAAACTAGTAATAAAATCGATGACAAAGATCTCGTTGATATTATCGATAGAGAGATCGATATATTTGATGAAGCATGCATAATTACACCAATATAAAGACAGAAGCTTGTAAACTTCAGTTATATCTCACATTTCTTGATTAATGTAAACCCTAGTTACAATGACGTTCCACAAAATTTCGGTTTCTTGATTGTTCAGAATTATTAATTGATGGTATGGTTGCTAATTGACATAGACAAAGTAGCTCTAGGGATAAACCCAACCATATGGACTATTAATCTTTTTCATGGGCATATCTTATAGTTCTTCGACGATTGTGTTTTGTTTTATCCAAGGATAGGAAATACATAGAATTAGTATTTTAATTTGATATGGAAATGTTTCGACTAGGCAAAAATTAATGCATGTAATATAAAGAAAATGATATAAGTATTTGGTCGCTCAGCTAGCCTGCATATAGTTTTACCCATAATTGGGAAATTGATGACGATTATTAATTATTCCATCATCTTAAGAATAAACCAATGGAGTTAAAATTACCGTCTCTTTATTTATCTCTTTCTCTCCCACTAGCTTTTTTTTAGTTAGAAAAACTATTCTTAAAAAAGTATATGAAAAATCATAACCTTTCCATGCATATACAGCTCTTTATCAGATCAACTTAATTGTTTTAAAATACTTTAAATGATTAGTTCATTTCATTTCAAATGAAATATATTATGTAGATTATCTAGTGTTGTTTTTATTTATATAATTTTGTAAGAAAAAAGTCAACAGTATATTTTGTTCTTTCTAATTTTAAATTCGAATAATTGTATATTCACCCATTTAATATAGAGATGTTAAAATAAGTTAGTTGAACCCAATTTCACTCAACCTGTTTTCCATCCTCTTAAAAATCTCACTCCAACCCTAATGGGTTATGAGTTGACTTGGGTTGACTCATTAAAATTAAAAAAATAATAAAAGTTATATAAAAAATGAAGTATTCATTAGTTTGACATATGACATAAAAAAACATAAATAATTCATGCTAAATTACTGACAGAAATACTCTCTAGAAAGTAGAAACTATCATCACAAGATGAATAAATGTAATGCAAAATACAAAATAAATAGTAGTTCACAAAACATTTTGTCTAATAAAATACTAATATTTAACCAAATAATACAGACAAATATTAACAAAAAAAACTCAAACCAACTCACCCTTTGATTTGTTCGATTGGCAGGTTATGTAGGTTAAAAGGTTGAATTAAGCCAACTCAATCCCTTTTGATGGGTTAAATGAGTTGACTTGTTGCGTTTAATTCATTTTGACATCCTTATTCAATTACTCATAAAACCTTGTCGGAGAGGAATTAAGTGGGCTAAGCAGTTTAATTTTTGCTCAACAAAAGGAGTCATTTCAAAAGTACTACATCCACTAACCTTTTGGTCCACTTGATATCCAGTAATTATTTTGGGCCGTAGATTATTATAAACTGGCTCATTAGGCCCTATTTCCACCAATTTTTTTTACTATTTTCATTCTTCTTTTTCTCAAAAGCACTCCTGATGAAAACATTTTCGTCATACAATATACACAACGGAGTTATTGAAAAAAGTGATTCTATCAAGAGTTACCCTTGGATTTAACAAGAAACCAAATTAGAATTAAAATATTAGTATTTAGAAATATTAATTTAAAATATTTATGCTTATTATTGACTAGCAAGAACCCAACTCTCTAATAGTAATAGCTTCAAGTCTTACAGAAAAGATCTTTATTTTTTATGCTGAAAATTTCTTTTGTTTAAAAAATAGGGATTTCAAAGTTAAACCTTTTAAACATTTAATGGTGAGGGTTAGCCGTTGCAGAAGATTCAAAATAATATAATATCAGCATAGATACCCACTATATAATTGAGTGGGAGATAGTTAGGGATGAAGGGCCAAGAATACTAACCAAAGTGGGAAGGAAGGTCAGCTGGAAAAGAGAAAAAAGATTTGGAATGTATGAATTTCTTTAGCTCCATCATAGAGAGCTTTAAAAACCCTTTTGGGTTTGTCAAAGTCTCTTTCGTAGTTCTGTACCCAAAACTAAAGTCTCTTTATCAGTCATGTGCCTACACCCACTTTCAGGTTTATAATAGTTTATTGTGCCAAGTTGTGAAAAAGAATCCCAAATCAAATCTTAGTCTTTCTCATTGATAATAGGTCGGTTCCATTTCTTTAATTTATTAATTAGTCCATTCGTATATTATAATTAGTTGCAGGTCACAGGCTGTGTTAAATTGGCACATCAGTACGTAGGAATTAATTCACCTATTACAAATTAATTATAATCTTTATGCAGCAAAATCACTGGAAAGAAAAATTACAGTAACTAGTAACTACAAACTTGTGCATATATAAGACTACGTACAGAAGGAACAATGTGTGTAGGCACATATTTGAACCAACAAAAGCCTTCATAACTTGAAGACATTCCAGTTGTGTCAAATTAAAAGCACTGACATAACCTATAAATTGAATTAATTTTCAACCCGGTGGATCGATGCTCTCTTTAAACAAAGATGTTAGAGAAAAATCTTTCTTAGGACATGGCAATTTATGCTTTTAATTTACATCCATTGATCCACACAAGTGAGGGCCATAAGTATGTTTTTGGGATTTGTCTGCATCTTAATATTATTTATATTCTTCCCTGCATATAAATGCAACTTTGCTACTGTTAATTTAAGATATATGAAGGACGTTAACAGGACCACGCACCGTGTTCCGCAACAGTGATCTCACGCCGAGAGGTTCAGTTACACGAAAAATCTTTCTCTTTGGCCCTAAGTACAAAGGCATCCAGGCCATAATAATCACACTTCACATACACACTTTCACTTTATTTTATAACAACTAGAATATTGTTAATAAAATGGTACATTTTTTTTCTTGTACCGCTTATTAGTCTTTATTTTTTCATTTCTTAAAAAGAACTAATTAATTCATCCCCATACCCTCTCACAATACTACTCCACAGATGGATGATGTCTCCTTTTTGCCAAAGTTAAATCAATTAATGTATTCTTGTGTAACAATTGAAATTAATCGAGATTTTTATATCATGCATGTATGAGGTAACAAAGTAGAATATATTATTATTTTCTTAATATATGAAGAGTTGAGTAAGGAAAAGATAAAAGAAAAGAAAGAGAACAGTTATGCCGGGATATATATGTGCGTAATGGAAGTAAAATATATACACTTTTATTTTAAATTCATGTTTAGGGTTTGGGTTGTTAATTAGAAAAGAAAGAGATCAGTTTCTCCAGCGTCTGCTTTAATTTATTTTTTGTCTTGTTACTAAATCTGGCCTGGTTAATTAGTGTGTAAACTTATATTTGATGTTTATGCATCGTGCAAAATAATTTTATACAGTTATTCAATTTATATTATTGTTTAAATTATTTTAAAAATTAATAAATTTATTATATATAATAATTTATGATTGGATGAATATATAAAAAAATTTATCCTCTGAGAATGCATAATCTTTTTTTTTTTTAATATATGCATCCTAATATTTACATGATAATGAAGCCATATATGCATGGCTATTATGGATCTGCGTTCCTTATTATTATTGTGCTTGTTGTTTACTTAAATCACTGGTAAGATCATATAATTAAGGTTGCCTTCATGAACATGCAAAATTGAAAGCAGATGTGTTCCTTTTTCCTAATCAGTTTATAGATCGATCGACATCTTTTTAAAAAACAGATATAAACTTTGTTATCATATTCCTTTCAGAGGACATGTTTTAACTTAATTATATATTAGAGAAGGAAACAATTTCTTCCCACTTAATTTTTCTATTTCTTCTTCCGAGTATTGGTTCTGATCCGATTAAGTGCGTCGACTTCATATGAAATACACGCATCTAGGCGTAATAGGTATCGTAGAGTTGGCTCACATAGGGGATCACAGTCACACATTCCCTTTAATTAATGATACTACTAATTAATGAAGCCATAAATTGTGTCATTTTCATTGTATGAAGAATGTGAAAAAGGGCTCCACATAAAAAAAAAAAGAGTGAAAAAGGAGTTTTGAAAGAATCATGATTGAGATGAGCACTCGTCAATTAACATGCACCTCTGAAGTAATTTAAAGATAAATATTAATCATTGGATAAGAAACTAATTTTTTTATTAAAATATGTAAAATTGTATTATTTATAAAAAAAATTACTCTCATATAATTTTCATAATAAATAATTTATTCTTTTAATTTCTTAAACAATATCCTTAGAACAAAGGATCAACTTATCATTGTGGTCACATTTTATTGTTTTTTTTCTTCTTAAAATAACATGGTGCATGTATATAATTTTGGAGGTTATTTAGGAGATATGAGAGAACGCAACTGAAGAGAAAATATTTTTATTTATTTATTATGGAGAAAGTAAATTTCAGTTAAACATTTGTTGACCCTTGGTTTCATTAATATTAGTCCATCTTAAGTGATATTTAACATGTCTTAAGCATGCAATGGGAAGCTGATAATTAGTCTTATTTTTGTGGAAGCCAATCAAACTATTGATTTTCCCAGCGTAATATGGGACAGTTCAAGAATATTAAAAAAGACTAGGATGCGGAATAACGTTGCATCCTTAAAATTACTCCCAAATTCTTGCCCCTTTGGTTTTCATTTTAAACCTAAAAAATCTTAAAGGTGAGGACACGATAAGATTTTGGCAAGATAATTGGATAGACAATACGGCGTTTCAAGTTGCTTTCCCAATATTATTTCACATTTCTGAAAATGAGGAAGGTGTCACAGCTAGCATGGGAAATGGACGGGGAGTGTTTGGCAGTGTGCTTTTTTTTTTGGAAGGAAAAAAAAATATATATATATTCTACAAAATGCATAGACTAATATATAGAAATTAAAAAAAATTAATATTAGTTTTTCTAAAATTTTATTTTTAATTTATGCATAAATTAGTTTTAAGTTATAAACAAAATATTTCATATATATATATATATATATATATATATATATATATATATATATATATATATATATATATATATATATATATTATAAATTTATAAAAAATTATCAAAATTAACAATTTCTATTTACAAATGTAACAAAGTCATTATACCCTTGAATACGCGATGATCATTATAAATTGGTTACATTGACTCAAATCCGGACAGGATTGTCAAGTTTAATTCATTATTATTTATGGAAAATATTAATTAGTGTTATTAAAATATTGATTAAATAATTAAAAAAATAAATTTTTTTATTAAAATATGTAAAATTATTTTGTGTATAATTTTTTTTTACATTTTTTATAATTTTTATAATAAATATTTCTTTTAATTTTTTAATCAATATTCTAAAAATACTGATTATGACCCTATTATTATTATTGCTCGAAAAAGTGACATATTGGAGTACTTAATTAATAAGTAGTAGGTAATCAAAGAGAATTTATTTTAAATTGATTTTCTTTGAATCATCAAAAATTGATTTTCTTTCTACGTGTTTGGATATATACGTACGTACGTGTAATCGTGTCCAACAATAGACAGCAGCGTGCACTCATAGTGCCCACAAGTTCAAATTAATTTACAGCATTATTTACTGTACTTGGTTCGAAATTATGGACAGCATTAGTAAAAGAAATTGATTAAATATGATAAGATATATAAAAGGAAAGCGATGGTATTGAGTCAATTGATGATAAAATATAAAAAGATATAAAAGGAAAGGTACGTAAAAGGGGACCACTGTCTATAATTAATATTAAGTTGAGTCAATTTGTTCAAGGATCTCGGGAAGTTGAATTGCCCCACGAACACTTTAAGATCCATAAGTAAGGTTAGACTACCATTTCGAAAGATATAAACCTAACTCTCAGCAACAAAGGGAATTGCCTGCCACTGTGTCCCCTTATAAAACTAACCTAGTTCTGTTCATGAAGTGCCATTTGTCATCAATGAGTTAAATAGCCACATGGTGCGCATACACATAGACATGCACTTTTTGCATAATCATCATATTTTTGACATAGACATTTTTATTTTTTATGCAAACAATTTTGTTGTTTTAAGTAAAATTATTAAAAATAGTAAAATTCTCTTTTTTAATATCTAATTAGGTTATATTTAAAATTTGAACTCGAGATATCTAATAATTAAATGAGATCAAATAACCTTATGTGCGAATTGAATTTTGTGTTAAGTGGTAGTAAACTTACACCTGTTATATATTTAAAATTTACCTTAAAATTATTGATAATTAAATTAAAATAACATGTGTTGTCAGTTGATTCTTTGGGTTGGTGGTATATATAAAGTTACACTTACACATGTATAAGCATATATATATATATATATATATATATTGGATACTTGACCAAAGCTGAGAGCAACGTGTCTGTGTCTGAGAGGACTAAATGGGTGACAACATAGGCAAAGTCTTAGACAGAGAAGGCTTTAAGTACAACTTCACAGCTTCAGCAAGTGGCACATCTGCACAAGATGGGGTGATTAAGGAGCAAGATCGGTTGCTTCCAATAGCTAATGTGGGGCGCATCATGAAGCAAATCCTTCCTCCCAACGCCAAGATCTCAAAGGAAGCTAAAGAAACCATGCAAGAAAGTGTGTCCGAGTTCATTAGCTTTGTCACTGGGGAAGCTTCTGACAAGTGTCACAAGGAGAAGCGCAAGACCGTGAATGGTGACGATATTTGCTGGGCCCTTGCTACTTTAGGGTTTGATGACTACTCTGAGCCACTTAAAAGGTACTTGTATAAGTATAGGGAGATGGAGGGGGAGAGAGCAAATCAAAATAAGGGTAGCAATGGTTATGAAAACAACATTGCAAACATATAAATTAATTAGGGAATTAAGCTGAACTTCAATTCTTCTTATTTCCATGTTCAATGTGATTGTTGATAGGTCAAATTTCTAGTTGTTGTTGATCTGATCTTCTAGTTTTCGATCTCCTGACATATATTCAAGGTGCTTGTTTCCTTATGATGTATATGACGTGAGTCATGTATGCATATATACTCGTGTTTTAGACCTGATCTTTTCATCAGAGTTGAAATTACACTAGATGATCACATGGTATCTTGAGAATCATGTGAGTTATATATATAACTAATATCTTTGTATTTGTCTGTCCAATAATAAGCTTTAATTATTTCCAGAAGCCATGAGCATCAATGTTCTCCCACATCTTCTTGACTTGTAAATTGGGATTTAATTTGAATATCTTAATTTGAACATTAATTAGCTTATATAGGTCGCGTCCTCAGCTCTCCATCGTTCTAACTTCAGCAACGAGTAAAGAGATTAATATTCATAAAAGGCTCTGGTTATGTTAGTCTCTGTAAGTGATTGAGAAAAAAAGAGAATGGAAAGGAAACTTTTGAGGTACTCAGTACTCACCTATGCTTGGAGTAAAGGAGAGAGGGGAGTATCAGAGCCAAAATGCTATATTAACTAATTATAGTACTCACAGCTAACTGATTAATAACCTATTCCTGTGATTTAGATCTTAGAAATATGTAATTGCCAGCTAACTCGAGATGCAAGCAAGGATTTCTCCATTTCAAAAACTGATTGTTTATTTTTTTACCTCAAGAGATATATGATGGATACATTCGATGAAAATATGTTTTCTTGTGCATATGAATATCAGATGCCTAAAGGTTCTTAATGTTTTGTCGAATTGATTTGCTTAATTTATGCTTTAATTGTTTCTTTCTTTCTTCTTCTTTTTTTGATTTAAAACCCTCAATATTTAGAACCTAGTTTTGTTTTGTTCCAATCATTTTGCTTTTGTCCAAGTTAATTTGTTCCTGTTTTAGTTGTTTCAGTTTGTTTAGGGTCTGCAATCCTCGCTATTTAGAAGCAAGTTTGAGCATCATTGCATCAATTACTGAGTAGAGTTAGTTGAACTCACTTAAAGAAATAAATATCTCATAACACCTATTTTTTTTTCATTCTCATGACCCTAATAATCCACAATCTTAAAACAACTAAATAGGCAACAGAGGTGAATTAACTGATATGGTTTCTAGAAATAATTTTGACATATTATTAATTTCAATGTGCGGACATGTGTATAAAAAAAATCAACATGGGCAACATAATAGTTATTAATTAAGCTCAAATTTCTGTTGATCGCTAATGGATTAGAAGATTCAATATTAGACAGCGTTTGGTCTTGAAGGAAAGAAACTGAAGTCAGGAGAAACGTGAAGTGGAATTCGAGATAGAAAAGGTTCATTTTTTAAATATATACAATCATGATATAATGCAATATAAATATATATGCTCTATTCATTATATTTGTCCAACGCTCAATAATTCAAACCAAGCTTGAACCAAGCCCTATTTGGTAGAGTACAATTTTGATACAAAATATTTACAAGCTTGTTTCTGACGGGAAATTTTTTAAGGTACTTTCGAAGTAATGAAAAGGAGTTTTCACGACATTATATATTACTTTTCACTTCGATATCCCACATTAAATGGTACAGAATAAGAACTTCTTATTGAAAGAAAAAAAAAACTTTTACACCACAAACACTCATGAATTTATTTCTCATAAATATTTATAATGACACAGTTAATTAATTATGAGGACTGGTAAAGTTCACTCTAAAATGAAACCGATTGAAGTAGAAAAAGGAGAAGGATAACACAAAAGAAAAAGAAGATATAATGAGTGATGTAATGAAAAAAGAACACAGATATATAAAGAAAATGGAAAAATGAAATTCAAGATAGAGTGACTGAGTGAGTATATATATATATATATATATATATATATATATATAGTTTTTCATTAATTATTACAAGTTGAGTACTGTTGATGGCCGAATACTATAACAAAGTAGAAGCTAACCAATGCTTTTATCGGAGGGCGTTGTTCACTTGGAATCCCCCTTTCTCCCTACAAAAGAGAGCTTCACTGTTTTTTAATATTTTTTTTGAAACAATAAATTAATTTATAAAAATGAATTTAATTAGAATGAAAAATATATTTATAAACGTTTTTTATACTTCTACTATTTAATAATATATGTCATATATAATAATTTTATTAACTTTTATAATAATTACTTTAAAAATAATTTTTAGAATGATTTCTGTTTGGTTGATTGTATAAAAATATTTCCACTCACAGAGTATTATAGTTAAATCATATAAAAATAATAGGTTAAGTTATGCATAAAACTTATAGACTAAATAATAAGAATTTACTTAATCTATAACTTTTTTTATGTAACTATGATTTTGCAGTCTATAATTTCTAAAACAAAAAAAATATAGATAATATATAATAAGAATTAGCAAGTGCATCAATCCGTCTAAGTAGTATTTTAAAACGATAAGATCGAGTGTCAAGTATATAGGGATTTTGATTGTACTCAAAGTTTATATATGTACAATTTTAAGCAATTAATGAATTAAATTTAATATTGATCGAATAATGATACAGAATGTAAAATTCAACATAAACAAAAATAATTAAACATAACACATTAAAGAGACAAAACACAAACACTTGGGGAAAAGTTGTCGGTTGAAGTAAAATTACGGAACGTGTTGAAACATTACCTACCAAAATTACTTTTGATGCAACATTAAAGATTTTTACTATTTAACGTTATTTCGATTATTACTTTCATCCGCTAACCTATCTTAACCATGATCTCTCATGTAAAAAAGCTAAAGTACCTAATTTCACTCCTAATTCCTTAAGAGCTACATCAAATAATTTGCTTTAAGAATAAAAATGCATAAATAAGACTAAATAATGTCATCCTATCCGTAGACATGGATTACTCAAATGTTCTTTTCAAGTTCTTAGGAGATAAACATTTTCTAATGCATAAACCCTATAACACTACATGAGTATGGATGATCAAATCATAAACATAATATTAAGCACAGAAAAGAAACAATAATATCCAAATAACATTAAATAGATAGTTAGAATCATTAAATAAAGAGTGTTTGATCGTTGAGCTCTCAACAATGAGTGGTTTAGTCTTCTCATTGTCATGAGAGACTTATTAATACAAAAAAGAAACACGAGGTCTGAAAGAAAATGGAAGAAGATGGAGGAAAGGATCCCTAAATGAGTGGGTTCTTCCTCTTTTCTCATGCCCTAGCTCCTTATTTAGGTCCCTCAAAGAACTGCTCTGATTTCTCTTTTTTTTTTTCTCCTTTAAAATGTAACACAATCATGTTTTTTGACATTGACTGTGCGTTAAGCCAACACATGCCCTTAAGCGCACATGCAAAATTCAGTTGACATAAGTGATCACGCGCTAAGTCGTCAGATGCACACTAAGCCACCAGATGTAAGCTAAGCCACCATATGCACGTTAAGCCGCCAAAGACGCACTAAGTTTGGCTTCCAAATTGTCTCCTCGCGCTGAGCGATTGTTGACACACTGAGTACACTGCTTTAGTTCTTCAATCTTCTCTCAGGTCTTTTGCTATGTAATTCTACAAAAAAAAATACAATAAAAAATATGGTAAATTAACTAACTTTAACATCTACTGAATAAAAACTCAAAAGAAGTTAAATTACTAATATTTTAACAAAAAAGAAGCAATAAAAGAGAGGAAAATTATATAATTACTATGTGATAGCAATAACTGAAGCGTTGAAGCCTTGAATCAGATTAATTTATTATTTTTGACTTATATATAAATTAATATGCAGATAACTAACATTTTTCCTACTTATATATAATTAAAGGTTCTTATTAAGGAATTAAAGATTTTTTGTTAAAAAATTATATGAGATTGTTTTAGTAATCATAAGAGAATATATGCTTAAAAAAAATTCCTTTTACTTTATAAAAAAAAATCCCTGTTACTTTTATTTTTAACTAGTATGAGTAGTATCATAAAAATAGACATTGATTAATTAGTATTCGCCATAATTCACTTCAATTAAAATGGAAAACAACAGTAAAGACAAAGCATTGTGACCACGTGGCTGATGCTTTGTTTCTATTCCTTGACTTTTGTCGGAATCTTCATCAGTTACTGGTGTAGTAGTCCAGTATCCAATATATTTGGACTTCAGGGATATGCTCATTGGCAAGTGGCAACGCTAACGCAGTTGAAATTCAAAACCCTAGCAAAATCCTGGGACCACATTTTCTGGCTCTACCTCCCATACCCATGCACAAATGTTTTGTCGTATTTGATTTTTTGAACTCCAGTGATTGCTGGGTTAATTTATGATTATGTGTTTTTGTGTGTCTATAATATATATTCTTCGAAATATACACAACAACAAGCAAGAAACTAGCTATTTTGCTTATTTATAGCTGGTATGAGTTGAAAATGAACGAGAACCTGAATATAATATACAAGTTAAAGCAATATAAGAACTACTTCTTGATGTATAAAAAGCATATTATATGTCTCGTATCTTATTTTAATTAACTTCCGCATGGGAAAGAAGTCCCCGAGAAAAATTGAAGTATAGGTTAAACTTTTTCTTTTTGATATATAATAAGTTTAAGGCTGTTGTCGCTATTTATTAATTAATTCTTCTAAAACCACGAAATATCAGTAATTAAACAAAAAATAAACTTCAATATATATTATTTGTACAAGATGCTCATCTATATTATTATAGAATTATTTGGCTCAAGTTGAAATGATTATTATAAAATTATATAGGCAAAATTATAAATTTGGTCCCCTAGTTTATCTCGGGTTTCGAATTTGGTCTCCCAATAATTTAATTCACATATTTGGTTCTCATATTTTATAAAATCGTGCAATGTTGATCCTCATGTCACAATTGAATATTAATCGTTAACAAGTGATGTTGATTGTCACGTGTCATGTTCTTATTAGATGATGGCTGTCATGTGTCATGTTGTGATTGGTCAATGAAAACAACAATTCATTCTATCTTTCATGGAGTTGACATTTAATCAGAACATGACACGTGACAATCATTATCCAATAAAAATATGACACGTGACAGACAATATCACTTGTTAACGGTCAACGTTCAATTGTGGCCTTAGGGGACCAACATTGCATGATTTTATCAAATAGAAGAATCAAATTTGTGAATTAAACTACTGAGGAACTAAATCCGAAACTGAAAATAAATTGAGGAACCAAAAATATAATTTTACCAAAATTATAGTTGATTATTCTACCAAATTTTTTGATTATTTAATAAGTCATTAAACATCACTCGGTCAATATGCATGTTATTAGTTGACAATAGAAATATATATATAGGAAAATTTATCCATTACTGATCATGCGAAAGTATGTGAATAAAATTTTACCTGTTGTAACGTGATAAGCTTTGTTTTTTCAACAAACAATTATAATGATTTTATATACATCATAGTCAAATTCAGAATCACATTTTCATAACTCTTTTATATATACAATGTTCCCATTTAAGTAAGGTTTTCCCCCCTTTAAAATACTCTGTTTTAATTTTTTACGGACATTTTTCTTACATGAAAATACTACGGACATATTTTAAAATGATAGAAGACAATGTTTTTTTATAACCTTCCTAACTAATTGATTCTTTTTTATATAAGAAAGAAACCATTGATTACATTTTTTTAGAAAAAATATTCTTATCTTTTTTATATTTTTATCGAGGGCTTAAATATCTTTTTAGTTCAACAAATTAAATTAACATTTTTTTCATTTTGATCTTTGTAAAAAAAATTTGTTTTAGTCCTTACAAGATATATTTATGTTATTTTTTCTCCTTAAAATATTTTAGACAATATTTTTTTTAATTTCAAAATATTTTTTATTATTCAAAATACTATCTAAAATACCTTAAGGATAAAAAATAAAATAATCTTTTTTACCAGAACTAAAATAAAATTACTTACAAGAGGACAAAAATAAAAAATACTAAATTATTGAGACGTTAAATCTTAATAAATATTTTTTTCAAAAAGTTAATTAAGAGGACTTTGTAACTTTCTCAATTTATTTATAACAAATATAACACTATTAAGAAAAAGAGGAATCACAACAAGACAAGACGCTAACAACATCGAAATCAAAATCTTCTTCTTTGCGCTTATCATTGTTGTTGTAACTCTCTCTTTCTGCTGATTATTCATGATGCACTGTTTAATGTGTTCTTTTAAAGTTCATATGTCATTCCCACTTTGACCATACGCTTATGAGGAATATCAAATACTTTATCACTTTGCCTCAAATTCTTCTTCAAGAAATTGTAAGCATAATCTATCAGAATCCTTTTCCATATGCCAGCTCCTTTGCTAGCAACCATCTCACTTTCACCAATCAAGTGAACAACACCTCCTCTCACTGCTTTTTCAACTGCTTCCACCTCTTGCACCACTCTCTCTTTATCACCACTATTTATTTTTTCTTCTGTTTTACCATCTTCTATCACTCTTTGGGACGCCAAAAATCCACAACCAATAAACTCCTTCAGCCTCTTAACCAACAAATGCTCAAAAGGCTCTTGCTCGATCATTGCGCACATTAGTGTATCAATATCTTGCAACACATCGAAACACATTGATTTCTTCGTGTTCCACTTGGCGAAATAGAAACCTCTCTTCTACAGGAATTTTGCTAATAGGCAATGATTTGATGGACACAAAGACAACCACAGAGTGAAGTGCAGGAATGTTTGTCACATAATGCTTGAAAATAGGTGGAAAGCCTTGTACAAGCTCAGAGTAGATTATGGAAGACCATGCATTCGAACTAAGTTTCTCCCAGTAACAATCTCCTTAAGCTTCTGTGGAGAAATCTTGTGATCCAATTCATAATAGTACTTCCTTCTATACACATCATTCCAAATGTACATGATTATCATTAGCACTACAGCAAAGGCAAGAGGAAGATACCCTCTTTATTTGAATTTGTATAGCACCGAGCTTAGGTAGATAAGTTCAACAGAACCAATAATAAGCACATAGCTGATAACAAAAAGTATGTGACTCTTCCATATCATGATCATGATTAGCACCAGCAAAGCAGATGTAAGTGTCATTACAAACACCACTGCTATCCCTTCATGCACAAATTTGTTAAGTGTCACTATATTGTGATGGTTTCGTAAGGCTAAAATGAATGAGTTTAATGTCTATGCACCAATAGTGTACAACAATTTTATATTGTCATCCAATCACAAATTATCATTTTAATTATTTTAAAATAATTATTTTTGAAAGTCAACAAACTTACCATACATATGTTAAATTGTGATTGAATGACTATGTAAAACTTTTTATACTGCTAGTACGTGCATAATCTTTTTTCTCAAAATTAATTGAGGGTTTAAGAGATTAACTTACCATAAGCTTTGACAATTTTTGTGGTACTTTTTAATCCAGCTGTGACTGCAACACATGCAATCATGAAAATGAAATTGATTTCGGGGACATAGACTTGTCCTTCATACTTGGCTGACTATCTTCACACAAGGAAAGCATCCTAGAGCGAGGGATTGTTGGATGATAGAGAAAGTCCCGAAGATCATGGCTTTAGAAGCAATGATGGATGCCATAATAGCAATAACAAACATTGGCCAATACAAAGGATCTGCAAAATATGAAGCCATCATTAAATTAGTCGCTATAATACAAACAATGATTGTCTAACTTACACCAAGTAAGAACAAGATTAAACAACTATACTAAATGATTGGTGCGATTTAAGATGATTGTATATTATCTTTTAAGTACATCGAGAATTGCACTAATCATTCACTGGTGAGATTGTTTAACCTTATTTTTAATTGGGATAAGTTAGATAATCTTGATATGGATTTGCTTTGTTTTCATTTTGGAATAAACAGGATTGACTATCTTGTACGATTATAGGTGGATCAAAAGGATTTAACTCAATTGGTTGAGCAGAATATGTTAGCTGTTGTAAATACATATTTTCGATTCCTACAGATTAAAAAAAATATGACTTTAGGTGATAAAATTGAATTACATGGTATGGACTTGTAGAAAGTGTCCAACTGGAACAAGTTCATTGTTTTTGCGAAGAAATGAGGCTTGTCCAGTGTAGGCAAGTATGAGAGCAGGGTATATTACAGAGCACATGCTTATCTGTATGAAGCGGACTGTGAAATGCCCAGCATCAGCAAATAGTGCTTCAGTTCCTGCAAGAAAAAAAAAATCTCATCAAGTCTAGAGTTATGGTGAACAAAAGACTAAGAATGATTAGGACTTGAGAGTTTACATGTATACTAAAAAACAAAATGTACCTGTTATGGCCAACACAACACCACCAAGTGAAATCAAAGCATCTTTCTTGTTCCTTCTAAAATAATCTACAATGTTTTTTAGATTTATTGCCTTGACAACTGTTGGATCATACTTGATAAAATTGTATACACCAATTCCTCCGATGAAGGCGAACCACACACAAATTATTGGAGCGAAGCTGTAACCTACTTTTATCAGTTCCGAATCTTTGAACCATGAAAAAGCATATCAGGATTGCTATACATATTCCAACAACCGCACCTATGCACAAAGAAAAGCATCTGAATGAATCATTACCATCCAATAACTATGCCATTCGTCAAAAGTGAAAACCAAATTATCTTAATTAGGTATAATTATTGTCATAGTTTCATCATTTTCATGCATCCCGAATTGCTGATATTAATTTTCAGTTTTGATTCTTCGGTGCCAAAGTTAAATATAGAGTAGTTTAATTCGATTGATTGAATAAGAATGCAAAGGTTGTTATAAAACTTCTTTGATCTTCGACTCTCACGAATAAATTTTTTTAAATATAAACAATGTTTGATGATCATACAAGTACTTAGAATTATCTATAAATTTAATGAATATAAAAATTGGTAATTGATAATTTGAGAAAATTTTACTAAAGTGAACAATAAAAAAAACTTCGAATAAGCCGATTTACAATTACGGCAGGAGTATTTGATTATAAAAATAGAGAAATTATTTTTTTTCTTGTTTCGCTAATAACGGTCCTTGTTTTATTACCGCATGATCCATCCAAACGACAGAAACAATTAAATACATCTTTGCTCAGTTTCTTGCGATTTTTCCTTTTGATTTCTTTCAATACTTCTACTTCTGTCATCTAGAAAAGAAAAAACAGAAATGTGAATGCAAAATTAGTATAAAAAAAGTTATTCTTCTATGAATGAGCAACAGTTAAAACAAGAGCACCGTTATTTAGTATGAAGCTTTGATGCACGAATGCATACGAAATACATGTGTTAATATAATATGGGTTAAAAGTTAAATTAGAAAGAAAAAAACCATGTTTAACATAGATCATGGTGAATTGGCTTATATATGTTTTCTTACAAAAACGAATTCGTACTCCAAAACATTTTTCTTAAAACTTGGGTTACAAGGTCAACTAATTTTTTCTCACCAAATAGACATATTATATTAAAGTAGTATCTTCTGTTATGATTCCATATATAATAAATATGGACATGAGAATTTAAACATTTAAACTCCTCGCCATCACATGCTCAATGAACATAATTATTGATCAATTATATGTTACACCGTATTGGTAAAAAAATGAAACTGTTTCACACGTGCATAAATAAATGAATTCAAATCACACATAATATGACGTTGCCAATGAGGCACATCTTGTGCTTTTTTGGTATTATTAATAAAATTTAATATTAGCTTACAAAAAAAAACACATAATATGACGTTGTACTGAATAATTTTGATAAAAACATCATGCTCTCAGAGTCTAATTAAAGTTTAAAACACCTGCACCACTTCAATCATTATATAATTATTCTTCTTTGCAATTTTATGAAGAAAAAAAATAGAAAATTTTAATTTTTGTGCTCTGCTAGGAGTGAGCAATAGAGGGTTCGAATCCACATTGGATTATAAAATTAATTTGATGATTAAAAAAAAGAAAATAAAAAAAATATTATGAGTTTGAAATCATCTCACTAACAGACCTACAAATTAATAATTAACCTTAATTTTTAAGGGGAAAAAAACAATAGAGGTGTTCGATTGAATTCGATCTTGAAAATAATAACTATCCAAATGGGCCTTCGGATAGAAGTGGATTCAAATTAGAAAATAAATTATGGGCACTACTATTCTCACCTTCAATACTGCTCTCTCAGCCTCATTTTTTTTTTCCAAAAAGAATGAAAGTCAAATTTACCCCTGCTTTCTCCTACACCCCCTCTACCTCCCCATTCTCATCACTCTCTTCTTACATAAATATTTATTTTCATATTCTTATTATATGGATCACTATAAACTGTATTACTGAATTGACATTATGAAGAAAGGTCATTTCATGACTGGAATTCGAAGTTTGGTGATGTTACCTTACCTCACATTTTATTTTTATATTAATTATTTGAAAGATAAATACCAAATCTAAACTAAATATAGTATTCTTACATTCACCAATACCATCTGCGTTGCACTGAATCTCATGCCTCTCTAGACATTAGACAAATTCCTTCGGCATGCTTTGATTGTTTCCTTGTACGCTTTGTTTATTGAAAATGCTTGCTATGAAGTGGACGTCAGTGTTACGTGGAGGTCAATAATCCGTAGTTGATTGCTCAGAGGAGCAGCTTCTGTCGATTGCAGTTTGACCCAGTGCACTGCATAGTGTGGAAAGGACTCAGCTTGAATAACATACCTTTGTAAAACCAGAAATAGCCTGTGACGTTAGAATATATAGACGAGAGTCTGCAATGATATCATGCTGGCGTTTCAGTATATAATTAGGATTCGTTAGTGATCTTAATATAAATAGAAACATTCAATTAAGTAGCGTCTTATAAATGTAAGCAGAAGTAATTATTTTTGTGGTGCAAGTACCTTGACAGAAGTGTGGAAATAATGGCTTAGTGGAGGAACCTCCTTCGTCTACATAATTTCCATGTCTTAAAGGGCTCGGACTGAAACTAATTGAGATGCATCAAACATCTTGGCTAATCATTATATTGTTTTAGAATAAATTACAAAAACCTAGCTCAAACTTCTCTTGAGATATTGATGAAATGACACACTATTTCTGGTATATATATATATATATCACACCTACATAGAAAATCTTAAATGTTCACCAAATATTACACACTATCCTCACTAATTAATGTAGTTTAATATTTTGACAAAAATGATTCATGTGCATCTCACATGACTTTTAATCATTTTTGTTTCTATTTCAAAAAAAAAATCATCATAGGAAAGATAACCTAATTCAAAACACTTAAGTACATGTCGTCTTAGGTTAAGGTGAAGACCTTTAATCTTTGTTCGGAGTACATATGTTTCGCCATCTTTATGGGTTGAGACTTTATGGTGAATCAAAATGCTCCACCATATCTCACATAATTATATTTATGTCAATCTGGCCTTCATGGGATGAGTTGTCATGATATGCTGAAAAATCCTATTGTATTTATGGGATCTCAATGTATTATCATATCGAGATTGCTTCTCTTTTTAAAGTATTATCGGTTTATTCTTGATCTGAGAGATCATATGGAAGGATCAGGATGTGATCCGATTTGGATGATATAAAGTCTCCTAATTTCAAGCACTAGTTGTGTAAAATCTCAAACGTTTGGGTCAGGATACAATCTGATTCAAAAGATATATAATCTCCTAATTTTAGACACTCAAATATAGGTCAGGATTTGATTTAGAAAGTATAATTTCCTATAAAAAAAAAACTCTTGCATAAATCTTTGTCCATGTATGATTTCACGAAAATAATATTTCAAAATTAATTAAGTCGGGAATAAAGTTACTTTTTATATTTAAGTCGTACTTAGTAGCAAGTTTAGATTCATAACTCTGTAATTTATAACATCCAATAAAAACAAAATTCTTCCTAAAAAAAAAAAATTCAAAACTGTAGCAAACTGATACACTAATATTAAAATTGTGCTTGCAGGAATTGAGTTAAAAATCCTATAATTTTTGTCTGAAATCATGCTCTGAAAGTTGTGTTTGACTGAAGAGCATCAGTAATTTTTTATTGGAAATTTTTTCCTCTCTCTATATATCATCTACAATCATCAGGTGCATCTCCTATTTTATTTGTTCTCTACATTTATAAAATTCTGAATTTACTTTTCCAATGCCATAAAATATGGTAGATCCGATTAATTCTACCTTTTCGATGCATGGTTGAAGCAGAGTAAATTGGCATGGCGGATAAAAAAATTATTTACATGATAACAAGTTGCATATTTTCTAAGATGCATATGTAGAAAATTCAGAAATAACGTACTCAAATTTTTGACAGGAAATAACCTACTCATTAAGGGGTATTAATTATTATAACTACTACGTAAGAGTAGCATTTCTAAAATAATAATTCTAACATTCACTACGGAGTACCTTTGCACTGGTGAATATAAAAGGAATAAGTAACATTATTATTTTTGGCTTGTCAGATTAAGTAACAGTATATATTGTATTGCAAAGTCAGTGGAAAACAGATTTGGGGACAGCACCTGACAATAAACGTCCAATTCCAAATCTGAAACAAGAGTTTTCACCTTGTTTTCACGCAAACGTTATCGATCGGTGAAATTATATTTTCAGCATAACGACAAATCCAAGCCTCCCCACACTCAAATCGCGCGCAGGCTTGGTGCCCAAGGCCACAGTGTCACACACCTCTTCATAAATGGACCTTGCATTGCATTGGTTTCATATCATACATGTCTCTCTCCCCTCGCTGGCCACAGCTGTAGTACTAGCTACTAGAATCGCTTTTATATAATCTGTGTCTGATAAAAAAAGACACACAAAAATTAAGAATGGTGTTTAAGCTTTATGGTCTACCAATGTCCACAAACACTACACGTGCCATGATCTGTCTCCATGAGAAAGAGGTCGATTTTGAACTTGTTCCGGTCAATGTGTTCGCTGCTGAGCACAAGCAGCCTCCTTTTCTCTCCAAGAATGTAAGCACTTGTTGTGTTTTTCTTTTTCTTAGTAAGCTAGCTCCCAGCCACACTAACTTTAATTATTTGTGTTGCACATGCATGCAGCCCTTTGGTTTCATTCCAGTACTGGAAGATGGTGATCTCACTCTTTTTGGTATACTTTCATTCTTCTTTTACTTCGGTTCGTATATATATATATATATATATATATATATATATGCCCTATGTAATAATTTATCCTTTTCCGGACCCAAATGCATGTCCCATAAATTGTAACATAGCATATGTTATTCTATACTACAACCATATCTAAAAGTTGAAATGACAATGGCACAAAAGGTGTTTTTTTTTTCTTAATTTTTAAATGATATCTTTATGAGGCTTTGCATAACAGAGTCCAGGGCCATTACCGCATACGTGGCTGAAAAATTCAAGGAAACAGAACCCGATCTGATAAGGCACAAGGATGCAAAAGAAGCAGCACTGGTGAAGGTATGGACAGAGGTAGAGTCTCATTACTACGAGCCAGCAGTGTCGCCCATTATCTACGAGTACTTCGTGGCCCCTTTCCAAGGCAAAGAACCCGACAAGTCAGTGATTGACACCAACGTTGAGAAGCTGAAGACGGTGCTTGATGTGTACGAGGCCAAGCTGAGCAGCACCAAGTACCTTGCTGGGGACTTTTATAGCCTTGCTGATCTTAGCCATGTTTCTGAAACTCACTACTTGATGCAGACCCCTTGTGCTTCCATGATCAATGAGCTTCCTCATGTAAAGGCTTGGTGGGAGGATATCTCTTCTAGGCCTGCTTTCAATAAGGTTGTGGGAGGAATGAGTTTTGGTCAGAATCATTGAGGAATGAGTGTGTTTTGTGAGGTTCAATTACTACCTAATTTGTTGCAGTATCTAGTCAAGCAAATGTGGTGTTGGGTGTTCTTGAAACTTGTTTCATTTCTTATAACTAGAATTAATTAGGAAAACGAATCAATTTTTAGAGGGGTCTTTAAGAAAAAGGACTTTAATAGTTCCTTTTGTCTTATTTGATTAATTTAAAATTTTATGTTGTAGTGTTTTGATGATATGTTTTAATATCCTATTTCATCAGGTGTTTTAAATTATAAGATTTTATTTTTTATTTTTTTCATTTTATTGATTCTTATAAAATTGAATTCTAATTTCTTAACTAAATTCACAAGATCGAACATTAAAAATATAATTAGGAGAAGGAATTGATAATGGACTCACAAGCCTCTTACTAATAAACTCATTAATTAGCTAGTAGTCATAATAATCACTCGATCGGACTACTCATTTTCACTATAATTTTCACTTTAATTATATAAAGTATTACTTGACTCATGACCCCATGTATAGTTCGTCCGAGAGAAAGTGGAGGAAAGAAAATAAAGAGAATAGAAAAACATGACTAATTTGTTTGAAGGAAAAATTGGTTTTGTAATACAAAATTTAAACTTTTCCTTGCTATTATCTTCTTTTCAATTAAAATTTTGAAATTAAAGTGTGTTAAAATGAACATGTTAAAAGAGTTTGTAGCTAATCATGTATACGTCGTACCAAAGAGCTTTAAATCTCCATCTTCAAAGGCTGGAACATGACCGAAAGGCTACATGCATCAGATCCCGAGGTGTATATATAATAGAATTGAAAATTGGCTAAAATGCTAAATATCGTTGGAAGAAAGAAGGAAAATTTCACTTCATAATTAGTGAGTGTGGTAATGCTTACATTAAGGGAAATGAAGGGTTCCTTTTTGTACGTGTTCACCATTTTTCATGTCAATGAGAACAAACTCAAATTCAAGCTGCTTCTCGTGCAGGGAAGCAGAAGCTCGCATGGTGGCTGTTGAGAAGGGTTTCCATCAAGTTTTATTGTTGCCATGATATTATTGAGCAGATCGATCTGAAAATTATTTTTATTAAGTGAAAATGAAAGGTAGCTAGGGAAGAGGAGTACTGGCTAGATGGTTTATGAGCTATGATTCCGTGCAGTGAGGCTTATGATTAGTATATAACATTAGGAGGCAATTACGTGGAATTTTTCAATGCGCATGAGAGAGATCTGTGGGCCAGGTAGACAAGTCACTTAACCTTTTAAATTATCTTTGAAACTTGATATTAAGGACAAACAACCTAAAGGTTGGTACAATGGTATAAAATCTTATTATTTTCATGCAAGTGACAATTATCTATTTAGCTGAAAAATATGTATTTGATTGCATTGTATACAAAATTTCATTGTGTCAGCAGATACATGTCTAAGTGAAAGATTAGTTTATGATTGAGGAACACTTTGATGTCTGATCTAGGACAAAAATAAAGCACAAATCTCCTATTAAATGAAGAATATTTTGACTATTAGTGAACACAAATTTACTTGCTTAAGAAAAGTATTACAATATTCTTATAAGTAATATGATTCGTGCTTATGATTATACGTTTCAAGTTTTCAATCAATGCCGTCCCTAAAATGACATCTGATTCCCATATCGACTTCACCCCATGAATATGTAGCCATGTGCTTAATGGTTATTTTGAAAATAAATTACACTTTTATTACACTTATATAATCAATGTATTATTTAATTATATAATGTAACCTTACTTATATAGTCACATCATATAATTTAGTTTTATTTTTTATTTTTTACAATTAAAGTTAAAGAATCTTTTTACAAATGTGATATTTTTTTAATTTAATATTTTATTTTTAATCTTCCTAGTTCAATTTCTAATTTTTTATTCCTAAAACTCGTAACTTTCATTTCCTTCTCACTGTTACTTCTTGGACGTAAATCTGCTTGTATTACCAATTAAACAAGACACAAAGGAATTATTCAAAATAAGAGAATAGCATTTCTTTTTTTCTTTTTATTCAAAACAGCTTCCAAATCCCAAATTTATTAAACACGGTACAATTAAATAACCAAACAAATTATAATGCCCATTTAAACTTACACACAACATGCACTACAGTAGCATTGAACCAGCTTAAACCAAATGCAGACTTATTGGGAATTTGGGATAAACCACGAAGATACAATTGAACATAAATTATGAGTTACTATTCAAGGCGGTTAAGTTTGCGAAGCAGAACGATACTTGGAGGCAGAGCGATCAACCAACGGTAGTTGATATTAACCCATACTAAGGTTGTTGTTGGTCATTATAAAACTTTAAAATATCTGGAAAATATCAATTTATCCTTATGTTTAAACACTTCACATCTCCTTCTTTTTTCCCTCCTCACATGTGTTATCCTTCTCCTCACTCCCATCAAATACACAAACATAAACACAATTATATTGTGATTTTTCTTGAAATACATAATAAAATCATATTTTTATTTAATATTTTAAAATAAAAATAAATATATAACAAAAACATGATTTTATTATGACTTCGTTGAGACACATAATAAAATTCTATTTTTGATGGGTATTTTTTTTTATTTTAAGATTTTTTTATTAATTATAAATGCAAGTTAATTATTATTTTTTAAAGTAATCAAATTAATTATGATATAATTTATCATTTTTAATAGTATTCAATATCTTTTTTTAATTAAAATTAAATTAATTGAATACAAATTATCATTTATAAAGATAATCAAATTAATTACTATAAAAATTATTTTTATTAATCATCATCAAATCAATTCATGATATTATTTTGATTACAATTAAAATTAAAAAGAATAATTTACGTCATCATTAATTTATATTTAAATAAAAAAAAGTTAATTTATGTAATAATTAATTTTTTTATTATTACAAAAGATAATATGTATATCATTAATATAATTTATATCAAAATTAATTTAAATAAAGTATAACTTAATTTATAATTACTTTTTCATGAAAAAATACATGGCAGAAATATGTTTTTCTTCAAGGATTTCATGCCTAATTACACAAATTCCGAATGAATGATATTTTTGTAATAAAAAAATGTTAATCCCTTGATAACAGTCAACAACAATAAAGATGGAATCAATACTAACTCCCTTAACCAACGCAAGAACATTAGTGCATTACTAGTGGCATGAGAAGCATACACAACCCTAGCCTAACGGAAGCCTGAGAGTTGGCATCCTCGTGGGGCCATCAAACAGTGAGACAAAGCGATTAATTAGTAACGACGAGAAAGGAATGAAAGCTACAAGCATCGTGATTAGAAAATTAGAGACTGAATTAAGAACATTAGGAATAAAAGAGTCTTTTAATAAAATATTAAATTAAAAATAAAAATATAATCACATGATTTGTTTTCAAGTTACACTGAATTAATGTATTTACAATAAAAAAAATATTTAATACAAAAATATTTTTTTTCATTCACATGGAATTCAACAAAAGTAAATATTATAAAATTTAACAAAAAAAATAAATTTTGATTTATATTATTAATTCTAAAAATTTCTTATTGGCGAGCCATGACAATTGTATCTATCAAAGTAACTAAAAGACAATTGTATCTATCAAAGTAACTAAAAGGATTATTGAAATTAGTTAAAATGGAAGAAAAAAATACAAAATATTCTTTTATTGAAATTAGTTAAAATGGAAGAAAAAAATACAAAAAATGCGCAACCGGGGAATCGAACCCCGGTCAGTACCGTGGGAGGGTACTATGATACCACTACACCAGTTGCGCTTATTGACAATTATTCTACAATAAAATATATCATACCAATATAGTCTCTATTTTTTTAAAATAACTTTTATTATACATTAAAATTTATTAAAAAAATATAAGAGAAAACTCCTTAAATAATAAATAATATTTATATTTATAATTTACAATAAATTTCAATCAATTATAATAAAAAACATTTAAAAGAGTATATTAGCATTCAATTATTTTTAGCTACTCGCTCTTGTAGACTTGTAGCACCTACAATTATGATTAGAGAAACACTATAACTTGATTTTGAACAAATTATTAATTTGGTCTCGCAAGTATTATCTTTTCTCTTAAATATTCCTTATAGTAATGCAATTATATAAGTAGTTACTCAAATATATATTGAGCACTCTTAAGTTTAATCCCAAAGTTAAATATATTTTACTAATATTTAAGAATTAATTTGAAAGATTTTTTAACACTTGAAACTGCTTCACATAATTATTAATCATACAATTTAAAACAAATGTGAATAAATACTCTATAACTTTGACTTTAGAATCTCCCAGATCTGAATGTGAACAACATATATAAAATATTATGTATATATACAAAAAAAAATTTGACGAACACTAAACTCTACTATCTTTAACATTTAGAGAGAAGAGAGAGAAAAAATATACATATTATAAGTGACATAATGTAATACAAAATAATGAAAAATGCTATAAAAATTAATGAAAAATAAAAAAAGAAATAATAAGTGTTTAATACATTTGATATATCAACACCGTTAAAAATATTCTAGCCTAATGGCATGTTATTTTTAAAAGTATCCGATCCTCGACTTAAGTCTTGCTTGAAAGCAACATTTTTAAGCTTTTGAGTTTGTTCGGTTCTTACTCAATCGACTACAAAACGACTCAAATGTTTAACCAAACTAATTATGGCTCCAAGTCACCTCCAACTATTTTTTTTTATCAACCTGGTTCAATTAACTTATCTAATTCAATTCTGGTAACATTGAGTGTTTTCTACAATATGCCACTCGAAAGGTATGATTTTGCCGTAGTGTCAAATAATAGAATGCATGCTAGACTTAGCATAAACTATTTTGTTGGGCCATGGGCTTCATTCTAGAACATTAGAACGTCATTTCGCACCTTTCTTACATGACTAATCTTAGATATAAAAGGTGTTGCTAATTATAAAACTAAAATTACATTCTGAATTAATTTTTTTGAAATGTAAAAAAGGTGCAAGAAATTATACTCTGAATTGGATCATTATCCAATCACTAAAACTTACCATCTACCCACTTCATGCTTGAGGCTCAAGGGTTGTGTACCCTCTGAGTTGGATCGTTATCTAATCTCCCTTACTTAGCATCTATATATTTTGTGCTTGAGGCTTGAGGATTGTGTATCCTGCGGGTTAAATCGATATATCTGATTCCCGCTACTTAACTGTTATGCACTTAATGCTTAAGGATTGAGGGTTGTGTACTCTCTAGGTCAAATCATTATTTGATTGCCTCTATGCACTTCGTGCTTGAGGCTCAAGGGTTGTATACCCTCTAGATCGGATCGTTATCCAATCCCCGCTACTTAGTCTCTACACACTTGAGGCTTGAGAATTGTGAACCTTCTAGGTCAAATCATTATCTTATTCCTACTACTTAGTCTCTACGCACTTCATTCTTGAGGCTTGAGGGTTGTGTACCCATTAAGTTAGACCGTTATCCGATCCTCGTGACTTAGCTTCTATGCACTTCATGCTTGAGCCTCAAGGGTTGTATACCCTCCGGATTAGATTGTCATTTGATCCCCACAACAACGCATCATCTGATTCGAATCTTAATTTGATTTGGTTGTCTCATCTGATCTATATCTTATTCAACCATTCTCAAAGGACTAGGTACATCATAAGGATTACATGGATACAATCGCGTATAGCAAACTAGGATAAATGACCCTCACTTTTATAGATGGAAGAACCACCTGTTCATTAAGCAACTATCAATGATTCAAAAATTAAAATAAAATAATCAATTTATAATTCACAATAAATGACAACAAAATTGAGTTCATAAGAACATGTCCCACACCATATCTTTTCAACAGAGCATATATTCACTTGATTTGCTTTTTGCTTTTTTACCCCAGCTTTTAAAATTTTCATTTTTCTGTGGAGCAGATATTTTGTTTCTTGACATTTGGCAGCTTATATAAAGAAATTATTCGGTTTTGTTTTGATTCCACAGGTCAGAAGGAGACATCCTCGAGTGCCTGCATTTCTTTGACAAATGACAAGTTGATATTTACCGTTTAGTTTAGGGCATCTTAGTTAGTTGGCATCCTCAAAAACACGGTTTTCATGATGTTTACATTAGGAATCAAATCTCATCTAAAATATACGAATTTCAGTATTAGCGCAGCATATCTTCTTTACAAAAAAATCACGATACTTGTGAATACAATTTTTTTTTCAACCAGGTAATTAAGGTTTTTTCTCTCAAACCCGATGTATTAAGTTTTAGTTTTTTAGGTCAATTGTAAGACTAAATCTTAATCAAAGACTTAATTACATTTAAAGTTTATTGTCTTTCTCAACATTATATTTTAGGGGAATCAAATTCAAATCCTTTTTCACAAACTCATGCATTATCAACTGAGTTACATTAGGTTTGTAAATACTTTTTATATTCCTAATTATAAGATTTTTAAAATAAAAATTATTCTTTCTTTTTATAACACTTTTTTCTAATTTTTAAATACATTAATTATTTTTTCTTACGCACTTTTATTTAATTATTTTATTTATAAATATTAATGGGAAATAAGTAAGTAGATAGAAAAAAAAAGAATAATTTTAAAATATTAATATAAATAATTGACAAATTTGATACGATAACTATTTTTTAAGAGACATAGAGTCTTATAATTAAGAATCATTCAACTTCAACAATTTCGTATGCATGTTTAATTGCTCGGCATTTTTTCTGTCTGCCAAAATTAAATTGTTATTCTCAAGTATGAAGGAAAATACATGTACTTCAAGAAATAAAATATGTTTGAATACAGAGTTCTCCCTTTCCCCTCTTACTCGACGTTTGGTATGCAAGATTCACGATAGACACGAGCAGTACTGGAGAGAAAATTTCAAGTTTTACATTCTTTTCTTTGTTTGAAATACGCAGGAAAAAAATACAAGTATTTTAAGTATGTTTACTTTAAAAAAATATTATAGTATTAAGTTCATTATATATTTTTCTTATAAAGAATTGTCATATTCATCCAAAACTAAACAGTTTGGTTATTTTAATTACATATTTAAACATCAAATAAATAGGTCATTCAAACCTGTATAAATAAGTCCAAACATCTTTGGTAAACGGGTCTTTTTACCAATATTTAAAAGCATTGGTTAAAAAATAATATTTTTTATTAAAAATTAGAAGCACAATAAAAAAATATGATATAGAAGTGTATTAATAATATTTTTTAATTAAAACTCAAAAATTTTAATTTCTTAATTTAATGCACTTCTTAAAATTTGCCATTATTGAATGTTGAGCAGACTTTACATATAACAAATCATACTGATTTTTTAACTAAGCTTAACCTTTTTTGTGTGTGTGTGTGTGTAAGAACTCAGATTCACCAAATTTAAAAGTCTATTTGAATATCTATATTATATTTTGTAGAAAACATATTATATGCTGTAGAAAACATATTATCTTGTATATTAAAAATAAATTCAAAATTATACTATAAATTTTAACTATTTATTTAAACAAAAATAAATATGTCATCTAAAATGTCAAATAAACCTTTTAAAATGCCCAAATCCGGATTTATTTAGTTAATTAAGTCTTGTTAAAAGTAACATAATTTATTTGTTAGATAATTTGTGATAAAGACAAGACATATATCAGGTCAAATATTCTGATAAGCCGCTTCTGCCTATTGCTACCTTTATATATATGGAGTGGAGCTGCACAGGTGTTTATCAATAATCTGAGCTTTTTTCTTTAACTTTTTTTATTGGTCAGGAAGGATTTGTGCTTATCAATAATCTGAGCCTTAAATTTAACTTTTTTTTATTGGTCAGGTCAGCAAGGATTTTTGTTTATTAATATTAGAAGCGATATTTTAACTATATTTAAATAGCAGAGGAACTAGGTGTGTATACAATATGAATATATAACATACTTTTAGTAGACAAGACATGTAATTTTTATTGTAACTTTTATTCGACCTGTGGAATTGGATAACATTATTAATTGACGACAAATTTTCTTTTTAAAAATTAAGATAATTACATAATTAGAACTTAAACTCAAAATTAACTGATTGAATGATTTTTTTTATTCAGGAAAAAAAAGTCATGTCATGGATACTTAATCTTAGCTAATTAAATTACAAATTCTTTAACATGTCACACCGTGATTTATCCAGAGTGAGTTTGATTATCGGATAATGTTATATCTGCATCATTTTTGTTATATTACTTTTATCTTTTTATATTTTAATTAAAAATATATAAATATTTTTTGTGGAGAATACTTCCTGTGTTATCCAAAACTCTTGAGGCATATGAACGAGAACAAAAGACAAATTGGCCCAGTAAGCACTTTGGTTGGACTCCACTATCGTAGTGTCCATTTGGCAAACATATACAATTAACTTTGGTGATGTCATTTTAATGTAAAAATTATAATTACAATTAATTTAAACAAGTAATTACACTTAGTAATTTAAAATAAATTTATCAATTTATAATAATCTTATCTATCTAACTCAAATAAAAAATTACTTCCGATGAAAAAAACATCTAGAAACTAATCGATCTTTACCAAAAGAACATGTAGATTCTCTAGTTAAAAAAAATTGAAGGCTTTTTCCCATTTTGTTTTTATACATATACACATTTTTTTTATGTAAATCACAAGTATTTTTTATTAATCTAGGTTTTTATATAGACTTGAGATTTCTTTTTAACTTTAAAATAATCATATGTTAATTGATTCACATGGGTGATATTCTTGTAGACATAACTTTTGATTTCTATATAATGCCCCAGTACCTTCCCCTAAGGTTCTAATACCCTAGGATGAAATCTCACATCTCTGGTGAAAGCTCTCTGGGCAATGAGTTGAGGAGATCCGTCAGCGAGAAGCTTCATCACGTTGATGAGGCCGATGCTGCCAAGCAAGGTAGGGTTCTAAAGTATATACAAACTGAGAAGCGACGGAGGAGGAGCCACCGTGCAGAAGACCCCATAAGAACCTTGATGTTCTTAGGCTCTATGAATCACACGTGACATATGATATTATTAATGAGGTATTTGGGCCTATAGCCTTGGTGTTGAAATTAATTAACCCCCTTTGACTAATTGGGGGTGAAAAATCAAAACCGAAATTCATTTCAATTGTCACATATATGTTAATACAGCAGTGATGTAAATATGTCATGGACCTTCATATCTATAGCTAGAAGTATCCCTTACTTCAGATTGTTTATATTTTGAAACTATATACCAAAAAATATCAGCCTATATGTATATGTTTATATCATCTAATATCCATATAGTTTTAAACTTTCTGATTCCATTACTGCTGCATATATTATGGCTGGATCTACGCGTGTATTTATATTTTATAATATAAGATCTGATATAATCTATTATAATGAGAATTTTCTTGATCATCTCTTGTCAAAAGCTTGTCATTTGAGACTGAACTCTGCATTCTCACGGCTTCAACATACGCAGTTTTTGGAAGTTTCAGACATAAGCAGAACCTCGAAGTGAATAAACAGACCATAAATATATCAAAGGGAAAAAATAATAAAATGAGCATGCTTGATGGTGGTAATTACTTGAATATTTTCCGCCATATCAGACTCTAGTTTAGTCAAATGAATTAACTTGAACAGAGATGAGGGAAAAAAAAAAATCAATCCAGAGTTGTACGATTTTAATCATAGACGATCCCTATGCTATACTACTACCATCATATATATTTTCAGTCATATGATCAGGAGATAAGAAGCAAGTATAGCAACACTAACAGAAGAATAATACTCTTCCTTTTGGTTTTGATTTGGCAGGAGGGTAAATTACAAACTAAATTAAATTGTTAAAATTTTAATAAATTTCCAATAACAATTTAAAAATTTAAAATAGGCCACTGCTAATATATAAACAAAACCTATTAGTTAATTTTCATTTAAGGTTTACTCCGTAGAGAACAACTAAAGAAATTCTGAAGCTGGGTTGATTTTGATAGCACATAAAAAAAATTCATATTATATTTTTTAACCTGACAAAGTTATGTTTTAAGTTTTGTATTTGCTCCAGATACAAACCATCAGACCCGAATCAACAAGTTCCCATGAACTCGCCCTAAGGTGGAATTGGGTCAGTTCCATATAGAACTTGTTCCCTCACTTTCACTTCATTAATTACATCAATACATTTTTTGTTTTTTCTATTTTAGTTGTTTCTTATAGTTGTTCCTCTTTTATCATATCATCTATCAAGTCACTGAAAATTGATTCAGATATTAGATCACTGTTAGGACGGAGTTATTTATTAATTTAATTGATTTGATATATATATATATATATATATATAAAATTAAAAAATCAAATAATATATATAGTATACCTAACATGACTATTCATATTTTTATACTTTAAAATTAAATTTATTAAATTTATTGTTAGGGTCAAATGATAAATATCATATAATCATTTATTATTATACATTATTTTATGGGTATTATCATTAAATAACTAAAAAAATTCTTATTTTTTATGATTGAATGTAAAAATTATCAAATGATCATAAACAGATAAAAATATATAAAACACATAAATAATAAATATATCATTATCAATATGATAATAATTAGTTATTATATATTATTATTAAGATAAAAAAATATATATTATAAAAATATATTATATGTTATTCAATAATTAGTTATTAACAAATTAACATGTTATGAGAACGAAAAAAAAATTTAATTGGATCAAATCGAATGAATACGATTTGTATTATCAAATTTTATTAAATCTGATCAAATCAAACCGGATCACTAACATGTCTCATCTTACACCTTAATCGAATAGTCCAACTCACCAAGTCTTGACAAAGTTGGTCCAGCTTTTATAACTATGGATCACTTCATTATCCAAAAAAATATTGCATATCATATTTTTATTTTCTTTTTTTTATCCCTTATCTCCCCCTTCCTTCCATTCTATTTCACCCCAAAATGAAGTAGACTTTCATATTTTTTTATTTCACTTATGGGTGAAAATAGGTTATACTCAACAGAACAATTCATGTAACTTTTTTAAAAGCAACCATTAGAAGAAAATTAGCACAGAAATAGCATCCAAATCATAACATTGGTCCCTACACTAGTGCTACTAGCATCGGCCAAGCCAACGCAAAGCTAATACAATAATTTTTGAATTATGTTATAATCAACAATTTGCATCGGTCAAAAACAACAATACATGGCATTTAATGTGGTTGAGTGATTTGACTGTTTCAAACTAACCTCAAGTAAGCGGGTGCTAAACCAATGCTAATAAAATAATTTGCTTAGTGTTGGCTATTTCAAAACGATATAGCGCATGAATTGTAAATTAGTGTCTCTAGCCATTGCTAATGTGTAATTAATATAATTGTGTCGGCCTTCCACCTGTTCCACCTTTGTCATGTCGAACCTCCTTGGATGTCTCGTGCAGCTTGACGCACCACCCGCCACCACATGCTTCTCTATGCTACCAGCCTACCACCCTTTTATATATTTGCAAGGTAGTTATTCAAAAATAAAAATAATGAATTGAATGTAATTTCCCAAAAAATAATTTTATACTTTAAAACAAACCACCTAACTAACCCTTCAATTAGAACACTACTTGTTATCTAAAGTTTATACAATGTGAAGTTATTGTTTTGTGAATCAATTATACACATGTTTTAAATTTTTAATGATTCCATAGAATATTAAAAAGATTGCTATAAACTCATCAAACATATTTTCGTCAACATTCAGGAATGCTAATTTTAGGTATGCATGTTATTCTATAAAAAAAATATTTTTTTAAAACATTCAAGAATGTTATTTATTTTCAGGTATGTTATTCCCGAAAATAAAATTTGATAACTTGAAACAAATGCCAAGTAAATCTTGACATTTCTGTTTATTTTATTTTAAAAAGTTTGAAGCAATGATCAAAAGTTAGAAGATGTGCATGCGCCATTTCCCAAGATACCCAAAGGGAATTATAGTTTATCACATGATATGCATACAAATATTGCAACATTATCCCAAAGAACCAAAACATGAGCATACCACATGACCGGATTCCTTAATATCAAATTGTACATTTGTAAAGCAACGAACGGCAGCAGCACTGGAAAATATGAATGATTTCAGTAGCTTTATGCCTTTAACAATTAGAAATGCATACTTCACTTACGATTTTCTCATAATATTTCACGATTACCACAACTACAATTGTGACATCAAATATTTCACGATGTTTGTAATTGCATCATAATCATCTCATCAGTACACATAAATTTATAATTGTCTACAATATAAAAAATCGGAACATAAACGCAAACACTGAACCTAACTAATAAGTGGCAATCTTATCCAAAACAATCTTTGCCTTAACGATATGCATGTAAATTTGGTAGTTCTTGACATTAGAAGTATAAATCAATGAGTTTAATTTCCCCACTTTAGAGTAAAAAGTTTTACACTTTAAGTCTTTAACCAGTAAAAAAGTATGTTATGGGTAACCTTTAAGAGGGGTGAGCAAGGAAAAGATTAGGCTAGATTTATATTTGTTCTTGCCGGCCCAAAATTTTATTTAAACTTTTAATGCTATATAGGGATTGAAGACCTAAAATTTCCAATTTTCAATATTAAGATTTCTTTTATTTTTTAACTTTTTAAGACTGTGATTATTGACTATTGTGATTTTAAAGATTAAGTTGATAAGTTTATTCATTCTGATTTTTTTTTTTTTATCAAATTACCAAAAGTACTTAATTATTCTTGCCATCGCTTTATTGCCCCCATGAACTTTGGCTTTAATCATTTTGAAGAAGAATGTAAAGCTTTTCCCCGCTGGAAAGTTGGTTAAAAAGGGATGATATGTAAGGTTCGGAAGAAATAAGCTAGACTTCATCCTAATTGGAAATATGGACCCTAGTTCGAAGGAATAAGTGGATGGTCCCGCTTGAAACCATAAACTTGATCAAGTACCCTCATCATTTGGGTGTTAAGATGCATTAATATTGCTCCTAGGTCACCACCACGATCACTATATTTGTAGAAGATTCTGTTATACCAACCTCGACGTGTAGTATTCTCCTTTGCCTAATTTGATTTCTGATATTTTGGTAGATGATCAAATTAATAGTACGGAAAGTGGGTGTCAAACATTGCATAGCACTCTAAGTGGTCGGGGGAAGATCAAGACTGTGTGAGTGGGAAGATTTTAAGAGCAATGCAACAAAAGCTGAACGGCCCATCGCCCATTTCCTAGTAGATTTTGTAAGATGGTAACGTGCTCTTCTCCTGACCAAACAAAAAATAAATAAAAAAGTGATCTTCTATAGTGTACTACTACTGGTACTTGTGTCGTAGTGTATTGGATCCTTTATCTAAGAAAATTTAGCTTCTAGAGAAGGTAGAGATTTAAAGATGCATGATTTTAAGTTTTACAAGGATATCGACGTATATATATAACAAGAAGTACGGTATCAGCAACCCAAAATTCATAATCATAGCTTGTAGCTTTTTTTTTCTTCAACTGAAAGAGTTCAAATATAATATAAAAAAATTACAATAATAACTCTCGCACATTATTTTTGACTAACTTAATTAAACCCTTGATTCAAAGTCTTATATATATTTGCTCTCTAGCTAATCTCTCACTCCCTGGGTTCCATTTTATAGTATGTTTTAGAAAAAAAAATTAAATTAATTGTTACTTTAGAAAATCATTGAATTGTTAATTATTTTATTTTTGGAATATCTTTAGTGGAAGTAATTGTTATTGTGTAGCAAATGAGAAAAAATCCAATAAGAAATTTAACTCAATTAATTGAATAAAATGTGTGAGTGTTGTAAATTTTTTAGTATTATGTTTAGTTCTTATAGATAAAAAAGTGAGAAAAAGTCTAATCAATTAAAAAGATAAATATATATATATATATATATATATATATATATATATATATATATTAGAAAGTTATATAAAGCTAGTATATTTTATAGAATCCAAAATATTAATTATTTGTTTAGATCTTGCTAACAATTATAGGAGAAACTCAAAAATTATTATTATTATTATGAAAATTATAAGAGATAATGAAACCTCACTTACATTAAGCTCTTTCTCTTTCGACATGCCATGCTGCTCCGGTTTGCATCACTGTGATTTCTATTCCGTACGCAACGCTCTTTTTGGAGCTCTCACAATCCATCATTTCTTTTGAAAAAATGCCACGCGCATGCTGGGCATTATTATTACACTATGATAAAGAGTATGACTGCACAAATTTCAAACGAGTGGGACACTTACAAAAGCTTGTGTGAATTCGTCAAAATTCAATGTCTCTAGGGTTTAACTTTAATACCAATAAAGTATTGATGATAAAGTGGTGAACATTAGTCACTGCAGTACATTTTGGACTGCCTTCAACTTCAAGAACGTGATGAGTAATGTCGATCTGAGAACCACACCAATCATCGATCATATGAAACGTTGGTGAAAATTTGGGTGTAAACCTAAATTTTTGTTGGTGATCATATCGTCCACTCCATTTTAAAGTAGCTTAGGGTGGAAGGACGAAATAAATGAGAAGAAAAAAGAAAAGATATGAAGAAAAGTAATAAATAATTAAATATAATAAGTGAAGTGATAAAAAAAGGTAAAAAGAGATAAAATGAAATTAAAGAAAAAGTAAAAGTGTGAACTCATGCGAAAAAATTCATGTGAAAGCTAGACTCAGGTGTACTGAGCCATTAAAGCATTGACATATTATCAAATATTAATTATTATTAAGCAGATTCGTTACATATGGCATGCAGGCAGGGCTTGTTAAATGAGTTTTTCAGTTTTTCTTCGGTCTTTTTGTGTGTATTTACGTAGATAACTGATGTTCAAGTTAGAGAACTTTGTAAGCATTTGAATGAAGGAAGAAGTAGATATAATGGTTAACAAGCGTACGTCTCCACGGCACTACTAAAAGGAAGACTGATTTTTTTCAATTCAAGCTCATCATTTTTAAGTGGACCTTTCTTTTTAACTACATTTTTTATTTGGTTTGCAAATGAAAAGAGAGAAACAAAATAATTTATTATTATACATTTTATTGGTGGAGTGGAGTATTTCCTTTTTTTATTATTATAAGGGTGAAAAGGAACTTTCAAATTAATGAAAAAACCAGAGGCATAACATCATGGGAGAATCCATCATTAGTACTTGACGTGGTATGAGTGGAGATAATTCTCAAGTACATTGGAAATTGTATTCATGGGTACGCTCAAGTACACAACGTAAGGTTGGTAGTATTGGACCCCTGGAGATACGTACGACTCCACACAGGTCAGATTAACCGGTTAATCTTAACCCTTTATAGAGTTAAGTTGGATCAATTTAATTAACATATCCCATGATATTGAACTAATGTATGTTAAACCCAATTTCATCGGGTTAAGTATGTTTGTGCAAGTTAGACTGAATCAAAATTTACTTATTTGAACAGCTACTTTTAAAATATTTTTCTTATTCTTTAAGTTTTATTATATTAAATAGATATAAATTGAAATTTAATCTTTTTATTTTTACCAAACTTTTTTTTAATATAAAATTTAAATATCGACATGCAATCCAATGATTGGACTCAATCAAACTAAAATTTAATCTAGTCAAATTTTGGTTAATTGAGAAAAAAATGTCAATATTAACTCAATTTAACTTAATGTCAATCATGTATTATTTTAAAAAAAAAATTAAAATATCAATCAATGAAAATTTATAATTAAACGATAATATAGAGATACACATGCATGGCTTAAAAATAAAAGTCAAGAATAATATATAAACATTAATTTTTTAATAAAACCATGATCATGCCTACATGACAACTAAAGTCAACCTCAAATGCGATAAATTTAACAATGCAACAAATTTGATGTCAAAATATTGGGGCTGAAAAAAAAATCAAACCACACTTGTGAATTGTAAGGCACTGTAGTCCTTAACCTCAACTAGTGCTATTATGATAGACAAACTTGAATCAGGACACTTGGGATTCTTTTTTGCCTCTTCAGACTCTAATAGATTCTTAATTAAGGTTTGGTCAAAACAACGTAACCATAGATTATCATCTTTATATGTGTGTATATATATATATATATATATATATATATATATATATATATATATATATATATATATATATATATATATATATATATATATATATATGATAAAATCTTATAATATTTACAAGGTTATAGAAAATGATCTAAAATATTACTAGTATATTGTACAGGTTTCTTCTGAGTGTAGGCATTCAAGAATCAACTAAGGACGTGGTCACTATATATTGTGTTATGCCTCGACTATTTTTAAAGTTAGGATATATGCACCCATAAGATACTAATGGAATTAGAATAATCATTATATTACTATTAATATTATATGTATTGGGATGGACCAATTTTAGCTATTGGGATGGACTAATAATCATTTCTAAAGTTATGCCTCATGGCTTGTGCCTCGCGTCGACTATTGGGATGGACTAATAATCATTATATTTATCTATTTTAACATTAAGGAATTTAGATCAGTTAGTTAAATAACGTGGATTAGTTTTATAAAAATTTTAACACCTAAGTTTGATTTTTATGAAAATAAATAATGTTTTTTTTAAAGAATAGAAATATAAGTATATATTTTATATTAAAATTGCACTGGACTTTATAATCACTGTCACAGATACAAGACCTAATCCCTCGTCTCTTTCTCATCCTGATCCATGTGCACAATTCAAATTAAACATATGCTGAATTATTATATAGAACTCTTTATAAGTTGTCATTACAATTTTGCAAATACAAATTTTACTATTTAAGATCTACCTAGTAGAGTTGATATCAGCCTATGAAAAAAAAATAATTTAAATTTAATTTGATCAAGATATTTAAATTAAAATGTAATATTTTTTATCATATCTATAATTTGATATATTAAAAATTTATTAAATAATGTGTGGTTGTGTACAAAAGAAACCATATTTTGAAATAAATTCATATTTAAACTTATTAAAAATATATTATCTTATTCAATATATTCTTGATCAAATAGATTGACCTATTTTATATTCTCTTTAATTTTATTTATTAAATTAATTTTTATAATGAATAAATGCAAAAAAAAGGTAAAATGAAAAACATAAATAGTATAAAATAGTGGTTGTATGCTACTAAAAAAATGAAGTTGATATATACAAATAGCAATATGAGATTTAGGATAAAAATAACAAAAGTAGATATAAATAAAATAAATTCATTAACTTTTTTAAAGAAATAATACATAATTATCACAAAATGATTTAACAAAAAGAAAGATAAAATTTAAGTATAATATTAAATTCAATATGATTTACTTATTTTAACATATATTCATAATAGAAAAGTTATTTAAAATTTTATATTATTGGCTATACTTAAATTCAACATTAAGGACTTTAAACCAATTAGTTAAATAATGAGTATTAGTTGTTATAAACTCCTTAACACCTAAGTTTGATTATTATGAAAATAAACCATGTTTAAAAAAAATAAAAATATAAGTTCTTTTCAATGAAGTTTTCCAAAATTTATAGTAAGTACCTAAAAATTCATCAAAAATTCATATAAGTATCTATGGTAACTATTATTGTTATTAATATTTATTTTTTCTCTTCTATATTTGTTTATTATCATCATAGAGAATATCGGCGGGATGGAGACAATGTTAGCTAATAAGAAACAACATACAATATAAGCCTTATCTTATCAATATAATAATATTTTCCTTAGTTTTTATCAGTAAAATTAAATATATATTTCGTTGTTTATAAAATTTTAAAACATGAATAGCCATCGATATAATCGAAGCCAAATAGATAGTGTTATTTTATAAAATATATTATATTGTATGAATTATATTAGTGTTGGTTCTCATTAAATAATTTCTACATTTGATTTACAATTATGTTATATTAGTATCATTGTTGTTATTAATATTTATTTTCTCTCTTCTATATTTATTTATTATCCTCGTCAAGAACTAGGAATGAGGATGCAAACGATGTTAGGGAACAAGTATAAAGAATAACATATAATTTTGTGGTGCTCTAGTGGCATACTTATCTAAATCATCATTCATACATTTTTTAAAATAACTATATATAAACATAAGATTAAATACTTTTTAATGTTTTTATTTTTTGGGTTTAATTTTTTTTCTAAATTTAAAAAAATTGATTTATTCTCATTTTTATATTAGTCTTGCAATTGTTCTTCAATATATTTATTATGAATGTATATCAATATATTACCAGTTTTAGATTTTTACTTTATAGTTTAGTCTTTTGTAAATAATATACTAACAACATATCTAACAATAATAACCTCAATAAAATATATTCATGATAAAGATATTGAAGAAGAATGACATTGTGTTAGTCTATATGCATTTTCGTTCTACTTTCATTTATTTCCCCATTTTTTGTTTGTTCCAAGTAGTATGTATTATTTTATGAAAAAGAAAAAATTCAGTTATTTGATTTTAGAATACCACATTGTTTACAATGACGAGAGAAAGACAATAAAGATTGAATCCAAATAGAGTTTTTTTTTAGCACAAAGTTTGCATCTTGACATGAAAAATGTCTTTGAATTTCCTGATTCAAATGTTAACTATGCTTTGTTTTGGACATGTTTATAAATTGATTACAATGTGAACGTGACAATTGTAAATTTTTGTAAATTGAATAGTAATTTGATGTCATGCTTTTGCTACAATATTTTTAACATTATGACTTTGTTATTTTCATTTTGATATATAATATTATTTTCTTTTGCTTCATCTTCAAATTAGTTTATATGTAATGATGATTCATTTTTTTATCTTATATTAATTTTTTTTCTCATAAACTTGCTTTCAAATTTTATAAATAACAATATTGTACAATATTATAATTATATAATCCACATATATATTATAATTTTTATTTGTCAGTTTATCCATGAGTACTGAACTAGTTGTATTATGTGTCACTATGCTTAACATTTTGTTAGAAAGAGATTAATTATAAATGCTACTATGCTTAACATTTTGTTGAGATTAATTATGTGTCACTTACATTGTACATGGTCCTTCTGAGTGTAGGCATTCAAGAATCAACTAAGGACGTGGTCACTATTGTGTTATGCCTCGACTATTTTTAAAGTTAGAATATATGCACTCATAAGATACTTATGGAATTAGAATAATCATTATATTATTATTAATATTATATGTATTGGGATGGACCAAGTTTAGCAAATTTGAAACTACCTATCCCAATTATAATTGGGGGCAACCAAAATAAATTCAAATCAACTCAAAAACCTAACCTATTTGACTAAAATATAATTAGATGGAATTGATCGGATTTGTTGATGGATCGCAAACACACTTACATTCTTAATAAATTTCAATTTTTTTTTTTGTTTAAATTCATAATTGGGCATATACTACATTCATATATATTATTTATTAAATTGATGCGGATATATATATGTTTAGAACTTCTTGGTACCAGAGCCTTAAAATGTTTCTGCTTTTCCTTACAGAAAAGATTATGAGTACAAATTATCAATTAACCAGCCAGAGCCAAATTCTTTTACAACTACCAATCACTTGAGGTTTGAGGCAATCAATAAGACACCATACATAATAATCCTCAAGTTGAACACATCTTAGGGGACCATTTGGGATCCCTAGGGCTGAAGAAAGACGCTGTAACTTTAGACTTGAGTAACTTGAGTGCTTTCTTAGACTTGATGCACCTTGGAGTCTTGTACTGATTGATGGAAGCACCTTGGCTAATAAACAAGTCCATCAATGCATCAAACGTCCCTGGCTCCACCACACGTATCTCAAGTGGCCCCACAGACTTGTCATAGCTACGGCATCGTCTATATACGTAGTCCAATTGTTCCTCCACCGCAATGCAACATTCCTCAAGCACGTTTGCGTCAAGAAGTTGAAGTTGTTGTGATGACTCTGTCGTCTTTATCCCGCAATGAAGAATTTCCCAGTACAATACGTAGTGTCCTGGTATCGAAGAAGTGTCGGGGTAGCTTGTGTACTCCACTAAGAGAGCATCGTAGGGCTCCAGCAACTTTTTTGCCATTGTCACGCCCCTGTGCAAGTCCTCCTCGTTGGTCTTCTCGGTGTCGACGCTGATCACAACGTTTCTCCTGCAGATGAAACGGACTTGTGGGGCGTTGTTGTAAAATCCTACCACCTGAAGCACGTCACCAACGCGGTATCGATACAGCCCTAGATGTTGGATTCATGGTAGTTTGTGTGGAAGAAGAAGAAGATGACATAAAGTTGCATTAGTAATAAATGGATGTTATCATGATAATAGCAAAAGGGTTACTCCTCGCTCCCAAAATGACATGTTTAAGATAGTACAAGAAAACAAATATTTCAAGATTTATTAGGGAATTATTTCAATAAATATAGTATTAAGTCTTTTAAGATAATATTATTTTTTATAAAGGTAAATTAAAATAAATATTTAAATATTTCATTAAAAATTAAAAATATTAATTAATTTTAAATTTTTTTATAAAAATTAAAACTACAATTATTTGGAGATGTAGGGAAACTATTATTTGAAATCCACTTTTTTCTACTTCCTATAAAATGGTCTGATGACAAGGATACATCATCATTTTGAGGTGTAAATATAATATATATTTTGAATTTTTACTGTATATGAAGTAGACTATTTTTGTTTAGGAACAACAAGAGGAAGTACAATGATTAAACTTTACATGAATAACTAAGATCAAAATGTACAATTTATAATTATATAATTGTGTTTTGCTCTTTTTGCTCTCAAGTAAAACTAATCATCTCACACACCTAACTCATTAATAATAAATATGAGTTCAAATATATTAAAATAATCAATTTTAATGGTACAATTATACAATAAAATTAATTAGTGAATAAAAGGATAATTAATCGAGTAAAATATGTGAACATTTTTTGATAATTCAATTTTCACATATAAAAAAATATTTATTAGTGTATGTGAAAAAATATCTATTAGAGTCAATTTCTTTAACATGAATTCTAGTTCCTCTTCAATAATTAGTTATTGACTTCCCACAAAGAGATACTTCGGCTTCAACAAAAAAATTAATTATTTATTTATATTTAATTGTATAATTAAAATTATTTACTCTCTTTTCTCGCTGTCTCACTGTCTCACCACATGTACCCGTTATGAGTACAACACCTGGCTGCTTTAAGTCCAATTAATACACCAACACAGATAATTAGTGTGTTTAAGTACATCATTAGGAAAAAGGCTTCTAAAAGTAACGGTTGTGTTAGTTAAATAACTTCATTAACTATTTGGCAACACCCTTATGTGCATGCATGGACTAGCTAGCTAAGAAATGGATCAGTTAATCGGGGAACTCACCAGCAAAAGTAGTGACCACAGGCTCATAAAAGCAACCAAGCTTAACATGCACCAAATCCACAAGCTTATCATTGGGAACCTGCTCCCCTTCATCAAAGTCCATCAACAGCGTCCCGTTATGTCCAAGAGGAAGGAACTCAAAGTAACCCATGTTAGGCAAGAGCGTAAAAGCAACATCACCAGGATCACAAAGAGGCTTCAGATTAACCCCAAAGTAGCACTCAGAAGAAGCATACATGGTACAAACCAAAGGCAATTTCCCATCACTGTAGTGCTTAAGAGCAGGAACATACTGAGCCATGGAGCCAGTAACCACAGCCTCAATGAACTTTGCCTTAGGCCAAAGCTGGCACAGAATTCCCTTCCAAGACTTCTGGCTACAGATTCTCGTGATTTCATCAGCGAGACGAGGGTCAGGGGATGAAAGCAATGTGGACATGCATGAACGGCATGAAGGGTCTGTTATGAAGGAACTGAGTTGGCCAGTTCGAATGTCCTCACAAAGGTGCCTCCAGTTTCGTTCCAGGAAGGAAATGGCTCTCAGAAGTGCGGAGGCGAAGACGGCACCGAGGCGTAGGACGTGGCGGCGGTGGACCAAACCTGAGAGAAGCTGGCAATGCATGCTTTGGTTGCTGTCATTGCATAGAATGGTTTGGTCAGGGCTTGTGTAGTCGTTCCAAGGATCGTGTGTGCGGCACTTGAAGTGCTTGCTCTTGTAGTAGCTTGTTAACACTGTTCTGGCTGGTAGGCCACATGGAGTGCACATTTCTGCTTTTACAAAGTACAGATACATTGCCTTGCCCTCGTCAAGATCAGAAACGTACCTGAAATTAATTAATTACTAATTGAATCATAACTCAAGTTGGAGATATGGTTGGAAAAATGGATTGATATAATTGATGATGTGATGTGATAAGAAAAAAAATATATATCAATAGAGTGTTTGATGGAATGCAGGCATAGTACTACTTAGTACCAGCATGCTAGTTTAATAGAACGGGTAGGCATGCTAATACTACTTAGTACCACCAGGAAGAACACAAATGACATATTATCTGATAAATGAGGTAATAGTGCGAATTTAACTAGAGTTAGATAGATGTGTTTTGGCGTTCTGGTATTGGCATGGTAAATGATAGCTTGGTAAGATTAATGAGATTTGAATATATGCATATAAATGAAATACATGTCAAGATGCACTAGCTAGGTAGCATGCACTATATGTGATCCTTTTGTACAACGCAAATATAGCAAGCAAAGAATCATCTTATAGATATAATATCATCATCTGTTTTTTTTATTAAAAAAAATAAATATAAACGTAATCGATGCATGGTAATGGGCCCTCCACCCGCCTACACTTATGAATAGTTGTCACGTCATATCTTTTTCATCTTATCTTTTTCATTTGGCCGTATACTTAGAATGGAGAATCATCATAACCCAAGCGTATTGATGACATCAAACACAACAAAGAATCAAGTTGCTAAACAAAAAAATCAAGCGAGTTCTCTAACCTTCAACCATGTTGAAATTTTAGATAACTGCTGATAAACATTGAAATATTAATTCAAATGCAACAAAAAAAAGGGTGTGACAAATTAATAGGAGTCTAAGGGCATAATCAAGGCCAAGAAGAAATAAAAAAAGATGTGGAGATGTTACTATTATTATTAACTGATTTATGATTGGCGTGATAAGATTGTACACAAAGGTACGGCGTTCTAGATCTTCCACAATCGATGGCATCATTTTAGGCTCTCCAGCTGATGTCCCTGAACTGCACATACCATAAAATATATATATATATATATATATATATATATATATATATATGATTAAGATTGTTAATATAAATACTAGAAATTAACTTATAATAAAGGAATGAATGAACCAATTATATACTAGTGGTTGCAGAGAGTTATAGTACCTGCATAACATTTCTGTTATTGGGTGACTGGTGATGAGAGTAGAGTCTTCCCCATTTGCAATCCTCTGGATATAAGGGAAGATTCTTTCATAAGTGATTACTGGAACACACCTCTTAAACTCTGCTACGTCTGTTATATTTTTTTCTCCCCTCATATACTTACTCAAATACTCAGTTTCCCTGTTCTGAGTTAAGATCTGTTTCAAAAGGCCTTCTTGAACTTCAGCAGCCTTCATTGTCAGCCTCTCTATCTCCTTTAGTGCTTCCTCACCTTTGTACTCTAATTTCTTTCCATCCATGGCCACAGAAAGGAACAGAAGAAGAACTCACGCAAGAGTAGTGTATAACACTTAATGTTCACTTGGTGTGAAATGCATTTAGTGTGTTTATTTATAGATAGGTATGTGTATATTATAGCATAAAGTTTGTTTGATGCTTGTAATGTTATTTTTCAATAAAAACATGTGTATTATTTTTTTAGTCAATGTCCTTCATTTTAATGGTCCTAAATTGAGGTAAATAAAATAATACACGTATTATTATTTTTTATTGGAGTATAATACCTTAAGTACTTTTTTTTAGATAATGCCATAAATACCTTAAAATCTTTTTTTGCAAGTTTTGTCCTATTGTTGATATGGCCAGATACAACTCTTCTTAAAAAAATCTTCTCTCTCTTTTTTGTTTAATTTATCTATCCTCTCTTGTTGTCACTAAATCAGTGCAACCCAATTGGAAACAAACAATTAATGCTGATGCCATTCATTGTGTGGCCCCCATAAAACATTTACTTGATTTCAGCTTAATGATTTCAGAATTGAGGTTCTACGAAAACAAAAATTTTATAGGGTACATTCTATGGAAACAATCATGCAAAAGGTTGCATAATGGATAACAAAACTTCCAAAAGCTTAGCTGTGCTAAGTAACAATGAGAATTAGACAGAGCACATGATCTGAAAAATTTTATGGTTTTATGATTAAGATGCTCCCCTACATCACTCGTTTCCATTGGCGTGTGAAAACATCTTGTACACGGTACTATTGTCCTCCTAGATTAGAATAAACACCTTAGCTGGTTCAATAGAATAATTTCATTGGTACAGTATCATAACTGACACTCACAACTATGTGAGGGACTTTTGTAACTTTGCATAATTTGAGTGAAAGACAAATACAATGCAAAGAATAAGCTAAAGCATTAGCCAACAGTATTCTCATTTCTGAATAATCAATCTACAGTACAAGGATGCGAGGTTCGATTTTATATCTTTGATACTGCATTGGTGGTTAAACAAGGAAGTTATTATGTCTATTCTTCAGATTTGCTAGCAGAAACATCAGACACCGAAGATGGTGGTGTGTATGTATTACAAAAGTATCTGGTTCTAGTTCATGATTGGACATGTATATATTCTTCTCTGCACTTTTAAAATTGTGATATATTCGTGTTCTCTCCGTGTTTGAAATTGAAGCTTGGTCTACCTGAAATTGAAACCATTAAGTAATTTTCTTTCTATAACCAAGCCTGTACTTAACTTGATGCTAGTCCTAAAAATATCACTGAGGCAAAATAAGTTGCAAGCATCATAAGATCTTTGATAGCGTCCATTAATTAAAAAATAAAAAAAGTTATTCTTCATAGCTTTCAAAGATATACAGAGGGAAATTTCAACTTTCTGAGTAGTAATGAGTTTGATTTCGATGTTGGACTTGAGTATTGTGAATAGAAAAAAGATATGATTAAAAGAGAAGAGATCAAAGAAGTGAACGGTATCTAATAAATATTAATTATCAGTGAAATTGGTAAACAATGTACACACTGATAAACAATGTACATCAATATCATAGGAAAAAAAAAGATAAAGTGAAACGTTAGATTTGTTAGGGATGGATTAAACATCACAAAGAAATATAGAGCACCAAACATAGCTAGCCGACTAGAATGAAGCACGCACATATCCTTATCCACAAGGAGAACAACTAATGTGACTGTCCAAGATGTCATCAAGGAAAAGTGTCACAACACTCTTTGCACGTCATGTCAATGCCTTTACTCATTTGTGTTTTTAGTTGCTTAATGAGTGTATAGGTGTTCTGCTTGTTATCCACATGAAAATTCTAGCGTGACAATAATGGTAAGGTGGTAAAATTTTCTTTCCTATTTCTAGGAAGTGTTGATGGTGCAAGGGAAAGTGATGGGGTTTAGGGGTCGGTTTTGCATGACTAGGTGAGCACATAGCTTTACCATCACAAAGGATTTGTGTGTCCTCCAAAAGCTTAGTAGAAATATTCTATTTGACAAACGTTTCATAATGCAAAATGAAAAAAAAATAAAAATCCGTAACCTGATGAGTGGGTTAGCATTCTTGTCCACAACTAACTTAGTGGATTAAACCTTTAGGACAGAGTGATGGAAGGGAAACATGTGCCAAATGAGGAGTGTGGTATGGCCATCTTTAATGAGAAAAGTAAGGCATCTTTAATTTGTTTTTGAATTATGGGTGTCATGTGACGTATACCATTACTTAATATGTGATACATATATGCTTACTCTTTCCTCTATCATGGAAGGTGTTTGATATTGTTGGTAAAACATGAAATGCTACGGTATATCTTTAACATCTATGACTATGATATCATATGGTCTTAGTGGAATTCATTATTTTGGGTGAAGTCTTGTGAAAATACCTCTCTAGCCTTCTTCACCAATAAATGCGGCGAATAAAGACTGCCACACCTATACAACTTGTAGGGACTATGGAGGCCTTTTTCATCATGATATCAGTATAAAATAATTTTTTTAATAAATAATGACTAATTTTTATCAAAAATAGTAAATATACATATAAAATAAATACTTTTCTATTAACATAATTTATTTCATACTCAAAATCAAATTCAAACCCTAAAATAAGAATGTTTATATTATATCATATAAAATATTATATTATATAGATAAGATGGAATATCAGAAACAAAAATTAAGGTATTTAGCAAAACTCTTCATGAAATATCTTTGTACGGAGATCGTCTCTGCTCTTGATAACCATCTGCAATGTCACTCACAAAAAAGCATAAATGTTCTCCTGCAACTTTTTGTTTGAGACGTTGCTTTTTTTTCGGCTTTGAATTAACAGTGTCTTTTTTGTCGCCAACAAAAGCATATATAAAATGTGTTACCCGACCACGGGTAAGTTTCAACTGAGAATCGAGATGCTTCCTTATAACATTATATATTATTTGAACTAAAAAATATAAATCAAATCAAAGGTATCAACTTGTAACATTCAAGTTGAGTGTTTTAGCAGCACAGTAAGTGGAAGATGAATCAACGCTAAGAAACAAAAACATGTTAAACTAGCAATTAATTAATATTTGCTTGTGACCTAAGGCAGAGATGAATGAATTGAATATGATTCATCTAATTTGATTTAAGCAACTTTTAATTTCAGCTAGCAATGTATTTGTTCAACTCAAATTCCTAGTTTTCTACCAAAAGTTATTGGCACAAGAGGTTTGACAGTTGAGTTCCTTAACCAATATCTGAGATTTGATTTCCAACTTGAATATGAAGTGAAAACTGAAGGTAGTATTTTATCCAAAAAATGAACCAACCGGTGGGCGGACAATTACACCTCCTCATCATACAAAAAATTCCTCAGTCTCTCAAGCCCTGTTTAGTATGATTGTCAGTTCTATATTTTGAAATTTTTAAAAACTAAAATCAGTTTTTACTAATATAATTTTTAATTTCAATATGTAGCTTTTAAGGTTTCAAATTCTGATTGCAATTTTCTCAGTTTGTATTTGAAAACTAAGAATTTAAAATTGCAATCAGCCTATCACGACGGTGTGATCTTAAATAAATGATCATTGACTTAGTCCTAAATTTGGGTGTTTGAAAAAGATCGTGCTTTCAGCATGAAAGATTAGTCTTTGTAGTGATGGGAAATAAAAAAAGAAAAACGTAGTTGCGTAAGGGAGCATTCTACAATAAGACCATCACCTTCAAAATGAAGGTCCAAATCATCACTTTTTAGTAAGGTGCGTTTAACAATAATAACAGTAACCGACGATGGACATGAAACTTGTCAAGGGTTGCCCTGCGCCTGCAATTCCTCTGCTTCTCAATCAAATAGGAGAACTAGAATAAGGCCACCACTTCCATTCTTTTGCTTTAGTAAAAAGGTTGAATTTTTACTCGTTTCACACTCCTTTCAGACCCCAGCTGTTAAAGAAACGGCAGAATCTCGCGTTAATTTGGGTCTCTTGAGAACAACTGTTGACTACATATGTTTCATGCATATGCTTTGCTTATATGGATAAGGGACGAACCATAATAACCTATACAATATGAGTGTTGAAGCTCAAGGATTTTTACCTGAATTGGGTACTGTAACAGTATTGTTTGATTTTTTTAAAGGTAATATTACAATGTAAAAAGTTTTACACTTTCAATTTATAGGCATTTAACTATTGTTTCATGATGAAACACATTTAACACCGTAGGATTCGAGTTAAAAATGTTTTAACTCTTTAAAATACCACTTTCCTCAGATCCCAATCCAACTTAGGAAGGCAACACCTTACCCTCAGAGTCGGATGCCCCTCCATTTTCGTAGATTGCAGAATCTCAAATGGTAAAATCCCACATTATATGAATGAATGCAGCATTTTCCTCAGCAATTGGATAACTTAGAACTTGAAAATGGCGTAATTTTCGGGAGAATAAAATCTCACATTAGCTAAGACTCTGATTTTAAAGTTTATAAAATCAAATTTTATCAAAGAATGAACAGTTTGGCTTTGCACCATAGGGATGGAAGGTCAAAGAATGGCAACATATTTGAGTAACAGTGCACGGGCAGGAGAGGGCTTTATCATGAGGGTGGAGCTGAATTTAAATACAGAATCGCAAATCCCGCAATGCCATTGGTAAATTGGTTTTGCAATGTCTTACACAGAGGCATATTGCATTCATATTTGCGCCTTTAGTCTTAGCTTTCTTTCAAAAGTTTGAAAATGGACAAGGCTATAAAAATTAGAAATAGTGAGTACAGCAACCCCTGGATTTGGGGCCGTGGATTCGCCCACCCAGAGCATGCTGAGCAAAAAATGGACATGATGACATTGGCAACAAAGTAATCGCAACATAAAGTATAGGTGTACCCATAAGTCATAAAAAAAATACGAGTTAGCTACAAATAATCAGATGCACTCATAGCTATACAGCACATCTGTTTTCTGAACCACTACAGCAGACAAAAGTAGATGCATAACATCAATCCTTGTGCAATACAATACATGAATACATGAATAACGAGCAACTGAAATCAGAACACGCCACTTAAGCTGAACCCTCTTCTTTGGTGATTTCCTCTGTTGGCTTAGCAGGGGTCGCAGGTGATGGAGAGGACTCCACTCCCATCTCTGCTCTTAGGTCATTGATGCTTTGTTCCAACTCATTTATGCGACTTCCCATATCATCAAGTGCATTGACGTCAAGAAAAAAAAAATTCCATAGTTTACATATTTGACAAGTCTACAATTCCCATGCAATAAAATTGAAAGCAATGTCCACCCTGCTGCCTCGGCCAATAACATGATATCACATATACACAAACCATATACAAATTGCACTAGGTGATGAGTCACAAATTGTGCACAACCACATAGGTGGTCGCATTGTGTTCATGAGAAAAGGTCAGATGCAGTTGTGCACAGTTGCAATTTATCACCCATGCTGTTGTGTATGCCAGGGAACTATCCTCCCAACAGCTTAAGTTAATGGGTGAAGGCATATAAGATGGATACTAACGGTGTATGCAGCCATCATGTTATTGGCTTGAGTATTGATGACATGAACCCATTTTTAGGGGCATTGGAGCATAGCCAGTGGGTTAAAAACGGAAAAAGGATTTATATATTGGTATCAAAACAACGCAAATAATCAAATGAAACAATGTGAAATGAAGCCAAAATAGATTATAGTTTCAACATCATAAACCAAACTTCAAGGTTCATTTAACTCCTTAACTAAAATGTCCAAAGTGATTCCTACACGACTGTTAAGTAAAATATATAGGTTAACAGAATGAAAGTTTAGGGCATGTTGGTTTTAAGAAAAACTTCTCTGTTTTCACTTTTAGTTATAAAAAATGCTATCTTATTTTCACTCTCTCCTGATTTCAAAAATTTGATCAGGAAATGATGAGAATAGAAAATAAAAACAATTAAAAAAAATTGTTTTCACTGTTTCCTATACAAACTTTTGAAAATAGAAAACAAAAAACATTTTCTCAAACCAAACACCCCCACTTAGATCTCCTATCATCCAACCATACTAACGCTTTAAATCAAATACTATTTTTGGAAGGGATAAAAAAACACAAAAGCACAAATTACCATTGCCTGAAATTAATTTCCTTAACAAATTCCAGTCTAGGGCTAGCTTATATTAAGAACTTCAAGGACAAACCAAAAGGATATTCTTTGTAACAATGGAGTCGGACATTGTCTGGAACCTATTTTGCTGGAAACAAAATTCTCCAGTTAGCAACAGTGAAACATATTCTAAAAGTCAGAAAATGCAGCTCTAAGAACCTAGACTACACAACTCACCATCTGCTGGAGAAGATTTTGCACCTGGAAACAGAGAAATTGCGATAGACAAATGTCAGAAAACGATTAACATTAATTAAATCACCAGGAAACTAAAGCAAAGTGCAGCAAATAGGAATAAATTATGTAAGGTGGCGGCTACATTGACAACATCAAGAGAAACCAGTCACATCGAAGATCAAAATCAATAAACAGCAGAATTGAAGGGAACAATTACAACAAGAGACGAACAATAACAAATAATTGATTTATGAAAACGAGATCAACTTACAAAGGCAGTCATGTCAGCAGGGCTCTGCTTCGGGTCTTGTGAATCGTGTCCGTCCTGCAATAATGAAGGAAAACAATGAGCGGAATGCCTCTCCTCGCTTAACAACCAGATTTATTGATGAATGAGATCCAAGATTCAGAAAACCCTAATTTCAAAACTATGGAGTATGACAAGACAATACATTGCATTGTATAATAAAGCCATGAAACGAAGGAGATAAACAAATTAATGATAAAAAGGGGAAGGAGTTGGAGAAAGAACCCTAACCATGAGGTGACGATGATCGATGATGCAGCTGCAAACTCTCCGCGGTTTCAATTCAAAATGAATTGAAATGAAATGCGCATGAATGAGACCCGTTTAAATTTGATCTGATCCCACGAGCTAGATTTAATTACCAAATTGCCCTTCCAATTTTTGAAGTCTTCTTTCAGTTGATTTTGGATTTGGATCGCGTTATTCTTTTACACTATTTTTGGTTTTGCTATTTCCACTCCCCCTTGTTACTAGTACACTCTCCTTTTGAATTTTTTGCCAAAAATACCCAGAAAATACACTCCCCTTTGCATCATCCATAAGTCTTGCATTTCAGAAATTGAGACTTGCATTCAAGAAATTGCTCTAGAGATTATAATAAAATCCTTATTCCTCAAATCAAGTAAGTTTGCCCCCAAATCAAGAAAAATCATTAAACTCACACAACCACCTAAGTCTGCTTCTATAAAAACTACAACCACAGTGCAAAAATTGGTTTCATGCACTCAAAGTTTAAACAAAGAGTATTCTTTGCAAAAAAATTATCACCCAACAATGTTTCAAGAACCACGCCTCTCCACCAATGACCCAATGTTGAAATTGGTGGTGAGTGGTGACTATTGATTTAGGCTACAACAATAAGTGGACAGTGTTGAGGTGATGAGAGGTAGAACAAAAAGGAAGAGGGACCTTGAAGTTTGAATGAGAGAAAGGGAGAGGAGGTAGGGTTTTGAAATCTGGAAGAGGAAAATCCAACCTAAATGAGAGTGTATTTTGTAGGATATTTTTGCCTTTTTTGGAAAAGATAATCAAAAGGGAAGTGTATCAGTGATGAAGGAAAGTGGAAATAGCAATAGCCATTTTTAAAATCCAAGCTTGAAGTAATCTGCATCAGACAAGATAGGCATTTGAATCATGCACCTCCCAACTTGTATCATGCACCCCCAATTTTATGTACATGGACAAAAAATTGCCCTTTCATTAGAAATCTCGATTCCATAATTGTCCTTTTGAAAGGTAGTTTTACCTTCCAAAATAAAAATAAGTGCTCTAAAACTATTTTAGAAAAAAATATTTCAGAAAGTAAACATAACCTTTTGGAATGACAATTTCAAAATAGAAATAAGTGATCCAAAACTATTATGGAAGGTAATTTTTATTACCTTTCAGGATAACTATTCTGAAATAGAAATAAGTGTTCCAAAACTATTGCAGAATAGTTATTCCAAAATAAAAATAAGTGTTCCAAAACTAATCTAAAAAAGTTATTCTAGAAGGTGAAAATTACCTTACTTTCTGAAATGACCATTCTAGAATAAAGTGCTCCAAAACTATTCCGAAATAGAAATAAGTATTCTATGTTGTAAATGCATATCATGCAGGTTTTGATGATGTCAAAGCATTACTTGATGAGCACGGATTGAATATAGTCAAAGAACAAGATCAAGAAAATCCAAGATAAGGACTTAGTAAATTTGTTAAAAGAATCTCAATTTGATTGCTATAGTTTGACCTCAAAATCTTTATTTACTGCCAAAATTCTTTTATTAAACTTAAATCTGTTTAGAAATCAATTTTTGAATTGGTAATCGATCACCAGGTTCGTGTAATCGATTACCAGAGAGTTTGTGAAAATGACATATTGAAAATTTTAACTAATGAACCAACGACACAAATTATTTGCATTTTGATCTGTGTAAGGGTGGAAATGAGTCGAGTCAAGCCAAGCTTTACTAGGCTTGAATTGAATACGCAAGGCTTGAGATTGGCTCATTATATAGACTTTTTTCTAAGGCTCGGCTCGGCTTACATAAAAATATGACTTGGCCTACGAGCCTATTTAAAAGTTTGCTTAAAGATGTCTTTGATCAATTAATTATTTTAAAACCTAGTGAAATACTAACTAAAAAAAAGAAACTTATAAAATTTCGTATAAATAATGTACAAATCCAAAAATAATAGATAAACAAAATCATAATGAATTCAAGTCGTTAAAATACAAAGTATATCAAAAGAAAATGAAAAAAAAGCATAATATTAAAAAATGTATGGATTAGAGATGATTTATACTAATATAGCCAAACAAAAATATTTAAATTTTCTGAAAATATCTTTACAAAACATTCTTTTCCTTGGAAGTATAAATCTCATTGCATTATCCTTTTAGCTCGAGTCTCTTTCTTTTTAAAAATTTTCACATGTAAGTGAACTCTCTAAGCACTTTATGTCATTTCATCCCGTTATTCATAATGTCATAAAAATGATATAGATAATCATCGTTAATCTGTCACTTACAATACAACTTAAAAGTACTTTATTTTATTTATTATTTTATAAGAATCCGAAGACTTTTAAAAGTTTTTTATTTAATAATAATAATAGTTGTTATTATTATTATTATTACTACTTAAACAGACCAATTTGTCAAGCTTAACAAGCTTTTTTTTATAGTTTGAGTTTGACTTTTTTACCTAGAAAAACTTTTTAAAAAGCTTGAGTTTGACCTTTATAGTAAACAAGTCAAGCTGAACTGAGCCTTAAATAGGCCGAGTCAAAGGCCCTTGACAAGCTCCTCAGTTCATTTTCATCCCTATGTGTAATTGATTACAAGAGTCATATAATCGATTACCAGCGAAGAGATTTTCAGAAAAACTATTGAAAAGTCACAACCCTTCAAAGATATGACTGTGTAATCGATTACAAGTGTCATGTAATCGATTACCAATGAAAAACTTTCAAAAAATCTTTTGAAAAAACACATCTTTTCAAATTGTTTTGAACAAGTACAATGGACCTATATATATGTGTGTGTCCTTACTTCGAAAATATGAGAATTCTTAGAGAACTTAACTTTCAAAACCTTTCTAAACATCTTTGGCCAAACTCTTGCAAATTATTGAGAATTCATTTAGGAACTTCAAGTTGTATCATTTGCTCTAAAAGAGAGAAATCATTCTGTTCATCTTATAAAACTCAGTTGTAATCAAGAGATTGTTTGTCTCTTAGTGTGTGAGAAACTCAAACACAAGGGTGAGGGATCCCAAGGTGTGTTCAAAGATTGTAAAAGATTTACAAGGACAATGAAAAATCTCAAGTGGGTTACTTCAGGACTGGACGTAGACACAGGCACGGAAAGTGGTCAAACCAGTATAAATCGAATTTGCAATTTTCTCTTCCCTTATCTCGTTTATTTTTATTGCAATTTACTTTGTCTTGCACATTTAAAGAACATTATTAAATTGATTGTTGCTTCTTCTTTTACATTCTAAATCTATAACATATCATTTAAAAGGGGATTAAAACTTGTTAGTCTAAAAAAAATTTAAGACTTAATTCATCCTCCTCTTAAGTTATTGAGGCTATTTATTCAACACAAGTTCCCCTTGTTCCCCTTATGTTTACATTATTAAATCAAATTTATAAATGTGTTGGTGGGGGGCATGGTGGTGTTGTGGAGGCGTGTGATGGTGTTGGTTGAGGCGCAACGGTGAGATGTGGTGGTGGCAGAGGGAGTTGTTGTTGGCCAATGGAGGTTGTCCATGGTGGGGAAGGGAAGTGTTAAGTCATAAGTCATTTTGGGGTATTTTTGTCCACACAATTAAAATGGGAGGTACAAGATTCTAATGTCAATAAGATAAGGAGGAGTAAAACGCTTTCTTCTTACCTGGGCTACTTTCTCGGGCCATGATTTTGTTGCATTATTGTTGCCCTCACCTTTTCGTCACTCTTCACTTTGGATTGTTGTTTCCTCTAACTCCAAATTGCTTCCTGCACATCTTTTTTGGCTTCTAGAATGATCAATCCAAAATATAAAATTACATTTTGGAATGATTATAGATTTTGGTTTTCAAAATGGTCAATTTTTAAGGTTAGAAAACATTCTAAAAAGAGTGCAAGAAGCAACTTGAAGGTGCAAGAGAAGCAACAATCTTTGCTAGGGGAATTCCACTTTGTCTAGTACTGGCAAATAATGGGCATGTTGGGTTTTGTTTGTTTGGCTTGAATTCTTGTTGGTTGTAAATATTGAGCATTTTTTTCTATTTGAAAATATTTTCTATTTTTTTAATCATATAAATGTCATCTTACTTGTTAACAAGTCATTAGTCTGAGTAAAATTGGATTTGATTCTCTTAAACAAAGTTTTAGGTTTGAGTTTTGTGGATAAAAAATGTGATTGAAAGAAGAAATTATACTAAAAGTGGTCAATCATGTTTTTCAGCGAAAATTAGTCATTGTGAATATGAACTAATGTTATGGTGACAAAAAAAAAAATATTTTTATTTTATTTTTTCATATTTGTATAGAAAATTATAAAATATAAGAATTTATTTTTTTTTACAAATTTTAATAATAAAAAATGAAATGATATTTTTATATTCAAAAGTGAATAATGAACTCCTGATCCTAAAATGATTACTTGAAACCCTCCTCTAAGTTGTTAACTTTAAACTCAACATGGATGATGATTCCATATTTCCATTGATAATCTTGAAAGGGTAAGATTTGGAGAGTCGTAACAAATCATCTTTGAATAAAATGGTTTAGGAAGCTTGTTCACTAGATCTCACCCGTGGTTTTCACTTTACAAAATTTGGTGCTGTGCAAAAAAAAAAATTACAAATTTTGGTTTTCTCCTTGCTTTGCTTTTTTCTCACTGCACTGTATCAAAAGATAAACTTAAAGGTCCTTATTTCCTCAAGTCATACAGATTTCATTCGTACATAATCTAAAAAAATAGAACTAAGCAGCGTTCACACAAGCTAGCTAGAAAAATGCTTTAATTTGTAAACAATCAGTGTTCATACTATCTGTTTGAGAGCCTGTGTTTTGCTTCTTCATTAATTTGAACACAGATGAAGTCATCGTAGATAATTAGATATCATACAACGGCATAAATGATGCACACATACGTGTAAATATTGTCTTTTACTTGTTTTTATTATTAAATAGAAGGTACTGTTTGATGGCTTATTTTATCTTTTAAGGAGCCATGTTACTTTTTGATTAGTAACAATTGGGCAGTCATGTTACTAAAATTATAGGAAATTAAAAGGGTTTGAATAAACTAAAAAAAATAAAATAAAAATTCATACGCCCATGCCAAGCAATAGTTATAACTAACAATAAGTAAAGATAGCCATAACAGCCACCACTTAAGTCTAAATTCTAAATTAAACTTGTGTCTTCTAAGAAATTAAGGAAGTTCTACTATACAACATGCACATGCTTAATGATTAGATCGGGGTTGTTTAAATCTTATTTAATCAGGTCTTCACATGTGTTAGATCCAATTAAACATGACAATGATTGGACCTAATCCAAAACAATGCATGATTAGGAGTCAGTGGCTCCTTCTTTACCTCTACCTTTATAGCGGGGTGCATATGATATGATTTGCTTCCAATATGCCTTACCTGTTAATTAAATTTAAATTATTATTAATTTCCAAGATCAATGTCTTTACTCTGGGGATAGGATAACTACTGGATTGACCTAAGCACGAAGTGTGTGTAAAATGAGAATCTGAAAGAAATAGCAAACTGTCATTGTGTATGACAATTTTTTTAAAAAAGTGTGAATGTGTGAGCTCCTGTAGGTTCAGTGTAAGAAAATTAGGTCAATTTTACGTGACAACGAAGGTTATCCTAATCTAAATCAATTCTCATATTTTATGTTGTTGCGCCTGCCAACACCGGGTTGTGTAATTGTTGCATTTAAAAAGTTATATTTATATGGATTATTTGTATCACATTTAAGTAGTCAGTTGTTTGGTGGGCTGGCATCAAATAGAAATTTGGGGCAAAATTTATAAAGTCGATATATAAGGTTCGAATATATGTATGTAGACGTGGTGTTTAACAATTAAGGATTACTTCTAACACTATTTAGTAGCATAAAAATATGTTAGAAATTGAGAAGAAAGAGTGGAAATAGAAACCAATATTAAAATACGGAGTTTGTGTCGGTATTAGGTGAATTAGTAAGGGTATTATTATAGTGTATGTTTAAATTTTGGATCAACTTATCCTGAATAAGTCCCAAAAGAATATTCACATAGATAATAAGACACGACCCAAAAGATCAAGACCAAACACAAGGTTCAAGAAGTTGAAGTTAAGGTAGAGAAAATTATAAAAAGATTTATGCTTCATAAATTAGAGAATTTTAATTCACTCACATAATACAATAACCAACATCATTCAAAGATGACTCTAACATGAAATCTTTCATAGATCTCACATTGCACAATAGCCACAAGCATATCACCGACACACCAAAGCTTGGATTTTCATTGTTGTTGAACTTACATCACACCATAACTCAATATGCATGTCATTCTATTTATGCAAAACCTCTCAATAATGAATGTGCATATATGAATAGTGTGCTCAAGGCCCCTTGTGCTTTGCCCAATAAATGAACCACATGCATTTTGTAATTCACATTGCATACGTGACTCTCTTGGAAAGATCATGGACATTGAAAAGAAGACTGCTTCTATCGTGGGAAACTTTATTTCCTTTCTCAAGCTGGGAAACTTTTTTAATACAGTTGAATGAAGATACTTTTAATATGATGGTTAGAAATAGAGTTTGTATGCATACTATTTAACTGTTAATTAGAGTAATTAAGGACAAATACAATGCATATTAAGGTCAATTTCGGGTGATCGCCAGTGCGATATCGACAAGGCAAGGGTTTCATCGCTAACACCAAGAGCCACTTGTCATTCAACCCGATGATCGTGCTTTGGGGACTGAGGGAGGACTAAGAGAGCAATTTTGTGCTATGCTACAACGAGAGGCTTCGCCTATTGTCATTGACAATGTCAGAGTTTTTGCTCAGATTGAGATTCAATTGACTACTGGAGTAGGTTTCACAGATCAAGATCAACAACTTTGGGAGAGCAAAGAATTTGTCGATGTTGAAGACGACGATAAAGTTAAAGCCAATGGTGGAAACCAACGAGTCTCATGTTGTGAAGGAGATGCATTGCGTCGTGTGCAAGGAAGCCTTTGAGTTAGGAGTGTTGGCGCGTGAGATGCTGTGCAAGCTCCATTACCACTTTGATTGCATTCTCCTATGGCTCTCAATGCGAAACTCGTGTCCTGTGTGTCACTATGAGCTGTCGTCGGAGCAGCCCACATATAAAAATAGAGTCACTGGTAAGATTGAGGAGGTGGTTATAAGGTTGACCATATGGAGGTTGTTGAGTAGCAGATTCGCTGTTAGGAGGCTTGCCAACGAGAACCACTTGTCAATGATGTACACCTGTTTTAGTTAGCAAACACATGATTTTGTCCTTAATTATCCTAGTTATCACTTAAGTAGTTCACAAACAAACTTTATTTCTAACCGTCAGATTAAAAACACCTTCATCCAACAATATTCAAAAGTTTCCAACTTGAGAAATGAAACAAAGTTTTTCACTATAGAAGTAGTCTGAAAAGAAACACAAAAGCATGAAAACACAAATGACTTCTATTATGGTAGGTTTGTATTAACAATACAAACATAGAACACAACCCAACTAAGACAAAGTGATGAAAAACTGATTAAGTTGTTGTTAACTCGACAATGACACTATCCATAAAATGTAAAACCACTATTCTCTTTTAATTTCTCACAAATTTCCTTTTTTTCCTCAAAAAGAGAAAGTACTTAAAATCCTTCTTCTAACTAAATCGTAATATTATATTATCATTCACTAATAATTGAACTATATAAAAAATATTTAAATTTTATATTTTTTAATTTTTACTTAGTTTATACCTGTTATTTATTAGTATTATATTTTTTATATTAAAATGTAAAAAACCCACTGAAGTCCGTGGATTAACATGTTTAACTCCATGTTAAGTGGATCAGGCTATAATTCAAACAAACTCAAAATATTAAGACTTGTATATTATGTTGGTTATAAGTTTAAAACATAATTTTTTATTGGGACTAAAAGCAGAATTTCTAAGATTTTAAAATGCAAAGTTTATACAAGTATAAAGATTAAATAAACAGTCAAACTTTAAAAAAATGTCATTAGAATGCGATTGAAATTCATTAAAAATTATCTATTGACTCACAAGACTCCAGCTTCAACAGACGCTCAATGACTGCATGGTTGGCTGCTTGTCCTTTCCTTTCACACACACTTACCGTAAATTTTCATCTAATTTAACCATTCACTAACCCTCACTCCCTCCAATTCTTTTTTGCAAATTGCAATTCCGTTTTGTCGACATGTAAATTGCGGTTCCCATTTGCCAAATTGCAAGTTACAACCTCCCGCACAACTACCTCTTTTTCTACTCCCCACTTCACCTCTCTCTCTCCCTGTATTTAAAAGTGGCAACAATCAACAACCAAAAAAGAAGAAATCATAATCATACGAATTAATTATTAAACTTTTTGTTTATCCCTTCTTCTCTCCTATAAAAACACCAACACACAAATCTTCACAACATTTGCATGATCTGACTCACAAATCATCCTCCTATTCCTCGGTCGTAGCCTGTTGTTCCCTCTTTCATCTCTCTTCGCCGTCACAACAGCCACCACCATGGTCGAAACCAGACGCGGCGCCTCTTCTTCCAAGCGTTCTCTCTCTTCGCCTTCTTCTGCGTCCAACACCAAACGATCCAAGGTACAAACTTTCCTCACCTTCTTCGCTACCCACCTCTCATATTCGATGCGGATTCCCTTGTTCCTCATCTGGGTATCCGATTTGAACCTCAATTCGAGATGGGTAGGTCTTGAAATTAATCGATTCTTTGTTTGTTTGTGGTGACTTAGGTGTCTGAGGATTCCTCTGTGGCGGCTCCGGTCAACGAATCTGGAACCGGAAATGAATCTGGGGAACCGGAGCTACGACCCTCTGATCTGCCAGATACGGCGTCGTTGAAGGTCGCGGGTGTTTGTGATAAGTCTCCTTCTGAAGGCGAGGCTTTGGTGCCTCCACTGTGTGCAGGTGCGTTTTTTGTTATTTGTTCTGTGCATGTATGCGGTTTTTGCATTGGTTGAATTTATTAATTTGTGGAAACCTCAGGTGAAACTGCGGAGAAATCGAAGGTGGCTGGTCTTCCCCCAAGGAGCGTGAAGAAACGTGCTGCGAAATCGTGCCCCAAGACTGCATGGGGAAAGCTTCTCTCTCAGTGTTCTAAGGTTTTTGCTTCTGAGAGTTTTACTGTTTACTTGAGATTTTCTGGGAATGAGGTGCATGGTCTAATCAGATCCTGGGGTTTTAGTTTTGTATAAAGTCTAGGGAGTTTGCTGACCTAGGGCTTGTTGTCTTGCATTTCTATATTCTTGTCAAGGTTTTAAACTTTGGTTGTGTTGAGATCAATGGAATCATGGAAAAATTAGAGGCAAAAGCCGCCGAGGCAGCTGGCATTGCGGTTGCTTAGGCCTCCGAAGCCTTAATGTTGTGGTTGGGTTTATGAAATTGTGATTCTAGTTAGGGCGACTCATGGCATTGGCATGAGGCTCCCACCGTGTACAAGTATAGATGTATGCAGCTGCTTTATCCACTTGGAAGCAGAAAGGCTGTTTCCAAGGTTTGAATATGTGGCCTAAGAGTGCAAAGCAGCAAACTTTCTGTAGCCCCATGGCTCTCTCACCTTCGAAGTGATGATCATAGTAGAACCAAACCAAACCGAGCGTAAAACCAAAAACCGACCCAAAAAGCCGAAAACCACAAAATCCGATTTTTGTCATTGGTTTGGTTTTTTTATTTTCCAAACCGTGCGGTTTGGTTTGGTTTGGTTAGCGGTTTGACATGTGGAAACCAAACCAAACCACATCGCGAACACCCCTAGAAACTATTGTTGCAATTAGTGTTTTGTTGTGGATATCTATGTTCTAAATTTTCATGGTTGGAAGCAAGTATTATGAAGTTTTACTATTTTATGTATTGTTCTGTTGTTGGAAGTTGGAAATAAGTATTATGTATTGTTTTTACTTTTAAGTTGAATGATTATTATTCAAGTATTATTCAACTTGAAAACAATTACTGTTTTACTTTAAGTTCAATTGTTGAAACTTTTGTTGTCCATTTATACCATTGATGGTTGAACTAGTTATTATTCATGTTTTGTCCAAATAGTAACAAGCTTTTTAAGCATTTTTTAATACTTACTAGCAGAATTTTCAAACCGCAAAAACTGAATCGAACCAACCTACAAAATATTGGTTTGGATTTCATAAATAATTTAAAGTGCACCAAACCGTACTGCAAACACCCCTAGATCGTAGTATTGGTAGATAGCTAATGCTTTCTGCATGCTGGGCTCTCTGAAATTCTTCGAGCTAACTGAATTTGCTAAAAACATTGTTGGATAGTTGCCTTAATTGCAGTTGTCCCTAGCCTGCCTTTAGTGCAGTCTCTTTGGGTTGCCTAATTTCAGTCTCACATCAATTGAAGATATAGTCAATATAATCCTTATAAAAGGCTTCAACAATCTTGACCTTACAAGCCAATTGGGTTGGGTCAAGTTAACCCTAAGCCCAAATTCTAAGAGGCATTGTTTTGCATTGTCAAGTGCAGTGTAAATATAACCTGACATTAGTGTTTATAACACACTACACTGGCATCCTTTCTTGTTTTGAAATTTTTTGTTGTGTTGTTTTCTAGTAGTGGAAATGATGTAGGAAGTGTACAAAAGAGTGTCGTGTCTGAGAAGAATACATTAAGCAAGTGATGCAGGTTAATTTCCCAGATACGAGGGGTGTTGTGGCATAATAAACACAAAACTTGGGAGGTTGGTGTGAGTTACGCTAAGTTGTGTTTGTTTTAACTTTTAAGGTATAAAAAAGGATTCCTCGAAAAGTGAACTTGGGAGTATCACATTTCCATGTTTGGTACAAGTCTTGAATAAATATTTTCTAGAGTTGTTGATGCCTAGAATATAAAATGTTCATATTTCTCTTGCTTCTATTCCCATGGTGAAAGCTGGGTATCTTAGAGTGGATATGGAATTTATTTTTTAGAATAACTACCTATCCTCACTCCATTCTTCCTTCCTTTTTTTAAAAATTAAGTAAATTTTAAAATAATTAAATGTCAACCAAACATGTTCTCGTGAATAATATTTTTGGGCATAATATTCCTGAGAATACAATATTATACCTTGAAACAAATGCCCCCTAAGTTATAAGATTGGAACGACAGGCCTAAGTTGTCCAAGTCTTTTTTTCTTCAGTGGAATAAGATGATTAGTTGAATTAGTCATATCTGTTTGGAGCTTAGCTGTAACAATGACAATCTATGTTGGAGAAGCAAACCTAGTGGGATAAGGATTTTTTTTTGGTTGCTGTATGTAGGAGAAGCAAATTGGTGAGAACTGATAAACAAAAATATCTGATGCAACACAGCAGTCTCAACATCCTTTTAATTTGGGGTTAAATTTTATAACTTAGGCAGATTTGGATTTTTTTTATTGTGCATAGCCAACAAGATAAAATCTTGTTTTATGCTATATAACATGTTGCACTCACTACCAGATTATAGGTTGCATCATCAATGGTGCCTAGCAGCAAATAAGATTTGGTGCTCCTCAGTGAAAACTAATGTTATATTTGATTTTTAGTATATAAAAACATAATGATGCTTTGTAATATCGCTCTATTTGTCGTTCTCTTTAAATGGGGACCGTGAGCTGATTTATTCTTCTGTTTTCTCTTTAACTCTTACATTTCTGATGGTATTGCTGTAGGTTTGGAATTAATCTTTTTGTTATTCATGCTTCTCCAGACTCCTCATGTGTGCATGACTGAACCTTTCTTCACCGTTGGTCAAGGACGACATTGTAATTTATGGCTTAAAGATCCCACCATTGGTAGTGTTTTGTGCAAGCTGAGCCACATAGAGGTAGAGTTTCCTCTTTAATCTTTTGAAACTTGAAATGTCAGCTAAATAACCATGGGTCCATCTTATTTCAGATTTGTTATAACAGAAAAATCATTTGCCAAGCAAAAAACAAATCTATTTTAGATGTTTTGTGAAAGATATTAATGAAAAGAATGAAATTTTATCTCATTATCGTAGATGCTTCCCAAAATGTTCCTGACCGAAGAAAATTGCTGTAAAACATTTCTGTTTTTCTAGATTACTGACCACAGTTATCATTTGAACTCTGCACAGCGTGGAGGTTCATCGGGTGCATTACTGGAAATCACAGGGGGAAAAGGTTCTATTCACGTTAATGGAAAGACTTATAGAAAGAATGCCCGCCTAATTTTAAGTGGAGGTGATGAGGTTGTCTTTGGTTCTTCTGCCAAGTATGCTTATGTATCCTTTATTTACATATGGTTCCTTGGGAAGAATTTATCTGTTTTCGCTTTTAATTCTTGTGTCCTCCTTCCTTCTTTCTTGGCATGCATCTGTGGTCACTTTTACGAGGATATCAGTTAGTCATATGCTTTATGTATTTACATTATAAACTACTATACTTTTTCAATTCTAAACTTTGTTCGTTGATATATTTTGGGTTCCTTAGCATGGAATTTAGATCTTTCAGCAGCTGTCGAATAGTAATATTAGTACTGCTGATATAGCTTCTTCCGTGAGTATTTTGGAAGCCCAGAGTGCTCCATTAAATGGAATGCAAGTTGAAGCCAGATCTGGAGACCCTTCTGCTGTTGCTGGAGCATCTATATTGGCATCTTTATCTAATAATATTTGTAAAGAATTATCTCTCCTACCACCTGCTGCTAAAACTGGCAAGAATGTGCAGAACACTGACATTTCATCACTACATTCTGGCTGCGGGGATGATATCCCAGACAATGAAATGAATGATACCACCAATAATGCTGAACCAGCTGGAGATTTTTCTGCTGATAAAACTGTTCTTGCATCCTCTACCACTGTTAACGAAAATCCTAACCTTGACTCAGTGGAAGTCGATACCAATATTGATGCAAATGTTGGGAAGATGACTGCTGCTGCATATGAGTTGAGGCCATTACTGCGCATGCTTACTGGATCATGTCCTGAATTTGATTTAAGTGGTAGCATTTC